>NW_027210008.1:55000-62500 GCF_027789765.1 Dendropsophus ebraccatus
TGGTGTACTCGCTGAGGGGCTTAATAGTCGTCCTGTGGCGCGGGATACTCGCCGGGGGGTGGTGTACTCGCTAAAGGCCTAAGCTGCCATCGCCTACGCTGCCGTCGCCTTAGCTGCCACGCTACAGCGTTCAGGGCTAGGACCTGGCTGCAGCTCGACAGCCCATGTTTATGCTGGAGTGTATTGCCTCGCCTCAGCTCGACTCTTTAACATTTATTTTATTATTACTTTATTTGCCAAGGACAAAATGCAAGACATCAGGCAAAGTACAAGGTCAACACACAACATTAATGCCGCCTAACTTTGTTTGGCTTCAACAAGGAACAAGCGGTGTATGCATTTTATCCGTTCCAGAATGCATCCCCTTGTATTTACAATTTCCGCAGCAGATGGCGCTGTGTTACGGGCCCAGCGGCGACTCCCGGCCGATCCGGGGCAGTGAGCCGCGATTGGCCGGTTTCGAACCACCCGCCGGCGGCGGGGATTGGCCGGCGCGCGGGGCGCGGCAAGCCAATGGGAGCCCCGCCGGCGGCCGCCGTTGACTGTTAGCTTCGGCCGGGGAAAACTTCTCTCCCGACGCCGGCCTCCTGGAGCTCCGGCCCGGGCACAGCTCCCCGGCAGGTCCCGGGGCGAGAACCGGGCCGGGGGGACCGGGCGGCGGCGCGGGGCCGGGCCGCCTCGGGGCTCCGGGAGATCGGGAACGGGAACCGGTGGATGGCGGGGTCCCCACGCCGGCGTCCTGGAACTCCGGCCCGGGCACAGCTCCCCGGCAGCTCCCGGGGGGGGGAGAACCGGGCCGGGGGCGCGGGGCCGGGCCGACTCGGGGCTCCGGGAGATCGGGAACGGGAACCGGTGGATGGCGGGGTCCCCACGCCGGCGTCCTGGAACTCCGGCCCGGGCACGGCTCCCCGGCAGGTCCCGGGGCGAGAACCGGGGCCGGGGGGACCGGGGCGCCGGCGCGGGGGCCGGGCCGCCTCGGGGCTCCGGAAGGGCCGTTGCGGGGACCGGTGTGTGAGAGGCACCCGCCGGCCGGGCTCCTGGAACTCCGGCACGGACTAAAGCCGCGAGGAGCTCCCGGTCAGAGAACCGGAATGAGGTCGGATTTGACCGCTTTACCCGGGCCGGAGTTCCAGGAGCCCGGCCACATTCCGGCGACGTCCCGCTAAAACGGGGGCGGTGACACTCGACGCCAGACCTCGTTTCCGCCACCGCCAGCCCTACTCTAAGGGACGGGCGTCCCCCCCCGGCGGTCCCCGGAGGCCATCGGATGCGGGCTAAGGTGCATTAAAAGTCGGATACGAGTCAGTGTCCGTCCCGGTTCTCCCTAGCGGTCCCTGGAGGCCCTTGGATGCGGGCCAGGGTGCACCAAAGTCGGATACAAGTCCGGGTCCGTCCCGGTTCTCCCCAGCGGTCCCCGGACGCCCTTGGATGCGGGCCAGGGTGCACCAAAGTCGGATACAAGTCCGGGTCCGTCCCGGTTCTCCCCAGCGGTCCCCGGACGCCCTCGGATGCGGGCCAGGGTGCACCAAAGTCGGATACGAGTCAGTGTCCGTCCCGGTTCTCCCCAGCGGTCCCTGGACGCCCTCGGATGCGGGCGAGGGTGCACCAAAGTCGGATACGAGTCCGGGTCTTGTCCGGTTCTCCCTAGCGGTCCCTGGAGGCCCTTGGATGCGGGCCAGGGTGCACCAAAGTCGGATACAAGTCCGGGTCTTGTCCGGTGCTCCCTCGCGGTCCCTGGAGGCCCTTGGATGCGGGCCAGGGTGCACCAAAGTCGGATACAAGTCCGGTCCGTCCCGGTTCTCCCCAGCGGGTCCCCCGGACGCCCTCGGATGTAGGGCCAGGGTGCACCAAAGTCGGATACGAGTCAGTGTCCGTCCCGGTTCTCCCCAGCGGTCCCTGGACGCCCTTGGATGCGGGCGAGGGTGCACCAAAGTCGGATACAAGTCAGTGTCCGTCCCGGTTCTCCCCAGCGGTCCCTGGACGCCCTTGGATCCGGGCGAGGGTGCACCAAAGTCGGGTACGAGCCGGGTCCGTCCCGGACCGGGGGAGCGGGCGCCGGCGCTGTGGGAGCCGATCCCGGGCTCCAGCAGAGTCTATTCGGTGACCGGCTTGTCGGGGGCACTCGCGTCCGGGGTCATGAACTCCGACCCGGACTAAAGCCTCGAGGAGCTCCCGGTCAGAGAACCGGGATGAGGTCGGATTTGAAACGCTTTACCCGGGCCGGAGTTCCAGGAGCCCGGCCACATTCCGGCGACGTCCCCGCTAAAAACGGGGCGGTGACACTCGACGCCAGACCTCGTTTCCGCCACCGCCAGCCCTACTCTAAGGGACGGGCGTCCCCCCCGGCGGTCCTCGGAGGCCCATCGGATGCGGGCTAAGGTGCATTAAAAAGTCGGATACGAGTCCGGGTCCGTCCCGGTTCTCCCCAGCGGTCCCGGGACGCCCTTGGATGCGGGCGAGGGTGCACCAAAGTCGGGTACGAGTCAGTGTCCGTCCCGGTTCTCCCAGCGGTCCCCGGACGCCCCTTGGATGCGGGCTGAGGGTGCACCAAAGTCGGGTACGAGTCAGTGTCCGTCCGGTTCTCCCAGCGGTCCCCGGACGCCCTTGGATGCGGGCGAGGGTGCACCAAAGTCGGGTACGAGTCAGTGTCCGTCCCGGTTCTCCCCAGCGGTCCCTGGACGCCCTCGGATGCGGGCGAGGGTGCACCAAAGTCGGATACGAGTCCGGGTCCGGTCCGGTTCTCCCCAGCGGTCCCTGGAGGCCCTTGGATGCGGGCCAGGGTGCACCAAAGTCGGATACAAGTCCGGGTCTTGTCCGGTTCTCCCTAGCGGTCCCTGGAGGCCCTTGGATGCGGGCCAGGGTGCACCAAAGTCGGATACAAGTCCGGGTCTTGTCCGGTTCTCCCTAGCGGTCCCTGGAGGCCCTTGGATGCGGGCCAGGGTGCACCAAAGTCGGATACAAGTCCGGGTCCGTCCCGGTTCTCCCCAGCGGTCCCCGGACGCCCTTGGATGCGGGCCAGGGTGCACCAAAGTCGGATACGAGTCAGTGTCCGTCCCGGTTCTCACCCAGCGGTCCCTGGACCCCTTGGATGCGGGCGAGGGTGCGCCAAAGTCGGATACGAAGTCCGTGTCCGTCCCGGTTCTCCCCAGCGGTCCCCGGACGCCCTCGGATGCGGGCCAGGGTGCACCAAAGTCGGATACGAGTCAGTGTCCGTCCCGGTTCTCCCCAGCGGTCCCTGGACGCCCTTGGATGCGGGCCAGGGTGCACCAAAAGTCGGATACGAGTCAGTGTCCGTCCCGGTTCTCCCCAGCGGTCCCTGGACGCCCTTGGATCCGGGCGAGGGTGCACCAAAGTCGGGTACGAGTCGGGTCCGTCCCGGACCGGGGGAGCGGGCGCCGGCGCTGTGGGGAGCCGATCCCGGGCTCCAGCAGAGTCTATTCGGGGACCGGCTTGTCGGGGGCACTCGCGTCCGGGGTCATGGAGACTCCGACCCGGACTAAAGCCTCGAGGAGCTCCCGGTCAGAGAACCGGGATGAGGTCGGATTTGAACGCTTTCACCCGGGCCGGAGTTTCCAGGAGCCCGGCCAACATTCCGGCGACGTCCCGCTAAAACGGGGGCGGTGACACTCGACGCCAGACCTCGTTTCCGCCACCGCCAGCCCTACTCTAAGGGACGGGCGTCCCCCCCGGCGGTCCTCGGAGGCCATCGGATGCGGGCTAAGGTTGATTAAAAGTCGGATACGAGTCCGGGTCCGTCCCGGTTCTCCCCAGCGGTCCCTGGACGCCCTTGGATGCGGGCGAGGGTGCACCAAAGTCGGGTACGAGTCAGTGTCCGTCCCGGTTCTCCCCAGCGGTCCCTGGACGCCCTTGGATGCGGGCGAGGGTGCACTAAAGTCGGGTACGAGTCCGTGGTCCGTCCCGGTTCTCCCCCAGACGGTCCCTGGACGCCCTTGGATCCGGGCGAGGGGTGCACCAAAGTCGGATACGAGTCAGTGTCCGTCCCGGTATCTCCCCAGCGGTCCCTGGACGCCCTCGGATCCGGGCGAGGGTGCACCAACGTCGGATACGAGTCCGGGTCCGTCCCGGTTCTCCCCAGCGGTCCCTGGACCGCCCTTGGATGCGGGCGAGGGTGCACCAACGTCGGATACAAGTCAGTGTCCGTCCCGACCGGAGGAGCGGGCGCCGGCGCTGTGGGGAGCCGATCCCGGGCTCCAGCAGAGTCTATTCGGGGACCGGCTTGTAGGGGCACTCGCGTCCGGGGTCATGGAACTCCGACCCGGACTAAAGCCTCGAGGAGCTCCCGGTCAGAGAACCGGAATGAGGTCGGATTTGAACGCTTCAGCCGGACCGGAGTTCCACGATCCCGGCCAAATTTCTGCCACGTGCCGCTAAAACGGGGGCGGTGACACTCGTGACAGACCCTCGTTTCCGCCACCGCCAGCCCTACTCTAGGGGACGGGGCGTCCACCCTAGCGGTCCCCGGAGGCCATCGGATGCGGGCTAAGGTGCATTAAAAGTCGGATACGAGTCAGTGTCCGTCCCGGTTCTCCCCAGCGGTCCCTGGACGCCCTCGGATGCGGGCGAGGGTGCACCAAAGTCGGATACGAGTCCGGGTCCGTTCCCGGTTCTCCCCAGCGGTCCCCGGACGCCCTCGGATGCGGGCGAGGGTGCACCAAAGTCGGATACGAGTCCGGGTCCGTCCCGGTTCTCCCCAGCGGTCCCTGGAAGCCCTTGGATGCGGGCTAGGGTGCTCCTAAGCCCGGGGAGAGAAGAGCGCCGCTCCGGTAGGTTTCAGCGGGGCGCGGCGCTATGCGGTAGCCGGCGGAGGCTCACCACGGCCGGGCACGCCGAGCGCGCCCGCTCCGGTCCCCGCCGGCGGGACTGTGAGTGCACGGGCAGCCGTCTGGAGCCTCCACGAGCCCGGACACGAAAAAGCGCCGCTCCGGTAACATCCAGCGGGGAGCGGCGGCATGCGGTAGCCGGCGGAGGCTCACCACGGCCGGGCATGCCGAGCGCGCCCGCTCCGGTCCCCGCCGGCGGGACTTGGAGGCTCTTGGCATCCGGCGGGAGCCACCAGAAGCCCGGGGAGAGAAGAGCGCCGCTCCGGTACCCGCCGCCGGGGAGCGGCGCTTGGCGGTAGCCGGCGGAGTCTCACCCTAGGCGGGCAAGCCGAGCGCGCCTCTCCGGTCCCCGCCGGCGGGACTCTGGAGGCTCTTGGCATCCGGCGGGAGTCACCAGAGGCCCGGGGAGAGAAGAGCGCCGCTCCGGTTACCCGCCGCCGGGGAGCGGCGCTTGGCGGTAGCCGGCGGAGGCTCACCTAGGCGGGCAAGCCGAGCGCGGCCTCTCCGGTACCCGCCGGCGGGAACTCTGGAGGCTCTGGCATCCGGCGGGAGCCACCAGACGCCCGGGGAGAGAAGAGCGCCGCTCCGGTACCCGCCGCCGGCTCTTGGAGGGCTCTTGGCATCCGGCGGGAGGTCACCAGAGGCCCGGGGGGAGAAAGAGCGCCGCTCCGGTCCCCGCCGGCGGGGACTTGGAGGCTCTTTGGCATCCGGCGGGAGTCACCAGAGGCCCGGGGAGGAGAAGAGCGCCGCTCCGGTACCCGCCCGCCGGGGAGCGGCGCTTGGCGGTAGCCGGCGGAGGCTCACCCTAGGCGGGCAAACCGAGCGCGCCCGCTCCGGTCCCCGCCGGCGGGACTTGGCAGGCTCTTGGCATCCGGCGGGAGCCACCCGATAGCCCGGGGAGGAGAAGAGGCGCCGCTCCGGTCCCCCGCCGGCAGGGAACTTGGAGGCTCTTGGCATCCCGGGCGGAGTCACCCAGGAGGCCTCGGGGGGAGAAGACGCGCCGCTCCGGTCCCCGCCGGCGGGGGACTTGGAGGCGCTTGGCATCCGGCGGGAGGTCACCAGAGGCCCGGGGAGAGACGAGCGCCGCTCCGGTACACCCGCACGCCAGGGGAGCGGCCGCTAGGCTGTAGCCGGCTGGAGGCTCACCCTAGCTAGTCTATCTCCGTGCGGCGAGCCAGAGCCTCTGACCCGTACATCCGGTCCCGCCGGCCGGGACTGTGAGTCGCACGGGCAGCCGTCTGGAGCCTCCACGCGCCCGGACACGAAAATAGCGCCCGCTCCGGTAACAACATCCAGCGGGGAGCGGCCGCAGGCGGTATGCCGGCGGTAGGCTCATCCACGGCCGGGCATGCCGAGCGCGGGCCCGCTCCGGTCCCCGCCGGAGCGTGGACTGGTGAGTGCACGGGCAGCCGTCTGGAGCCTCCACGAGCCCGGACACGAAAAAGCGCCGCTCCGGTAACATCCAGCGGGGAGCGGCATGCGGGCCGGCGCCGGCTCACCACGGCCGGGCATGCCGCGCCCGCTCCGGTCCCCGGGCGGGACTTGGAGGCTCTTGGCATCCGGGGGAGTCACCAGAGGCCCGGGGGGAGAAGAGCGCCGGTCCCCGCCGGCGGGACTTGGAGGCTCTTGGCATCCGGCGGGAGTCACCAGAGGCCCGGGGAGAAGAGCGCCGCTCCGGTCCCCGCCGCCGGGAGCGGCGCTTGGCGGTAGCCGGCGGAGGCCACCCTAGGCGTGCAAGCCGAGCGCGCCTCTCGGTCCCCGCGGCGGGACTTGGAGGCTCTCGGCATCCGGGCCAGAGAGGGACCGGGGGAGAGGCGCCGCGATCCGGCCGCCGGGGGCGGCGCCAGGGGGAGCCGGCGGCTCAGGGGCTCAACCGGGCGCCTCTCCCGGCCCGGCCGGCGGGACTTGGAGGCTCTCGCCCGGCTCGAGTCGGGGCGAGGAGCGGCCGCTCCGGTCGGCGGAGCCGGGGAGCCGGCTAGGCCGTAGCGGCGAGGCTCCCCTGCCGGCGGCCGACGCGCCGCCCGGTCCGCGCCGGCGCGAGGACAAGAGGCATCCGGCACAGAGTCAGCAGAAGCGGGGAGAGAGGCCCGCTCCGGTACCCGGGCGACGCGGAGCGCGCAAAGCGGAGCCGGCGGCGTCTACCCTTCGCCGCAGGGCCGGAGCCCGCTCCCCGGAAGGGAGCGGGGAGGTTCCCCGTCGCGCCCGGGCGGGAATCCCGGCAAGGCCGGGCACTCTCCCCGCCGGAGTCCCGGCCTTTGTCACCCGCCCGGGCTCCCGATTGGAGGGGAGGTCCTCGGAGCGGCCCCGCCGGGGTCGGGACGGCCCGGGCGGAGCGCCCAGAAGGCGGGCCACGGCGGCCGAGGAAGGAAGTCGACGGTCCGAGGGACCTGCGGAAGGATCTCCGGAAACTCAGGCCGGAGAGACGCGGGTGGGCTCCCGAGCATGGGGGGGGCGGGACGGGCCCGGCCTCCCCCCAGACCGATCGCCAGGCCGGCGCGTCGGCCGGAAGCGCGGCCTCCGGGGGCCCGGCGGGAGAAGGGGGGGAGGCCCGGTCTCGCAGCGAGCGAGACCGCGGCCGGAACCCCCGCCCTACCCTCTCGCCGGACCTCGTGGCCGCCACCCGCCGAAGAACCGCCGACTCCGGCCGCCCCGACGGGGC
>NW_027210008.1:70000-77500 GCF_027789765.1 Dendropsophus ebraccatus
CGGGCCAGGGTGCACCAAAGTCGGATACAAGTCCGGGTCCGTCCCGGTTCTCCCTAGCGGTCCCCGGACGCCCTCGGATGCGGGCCAGGGTGCACCAAAGTCGGATACGAGTCAGTGTCCGTCCCGGTTCTCCCCAGCGGTCCCTGGACGCCCTCGGATGCGGGCGAGGGTGCACCAAAGTCGGATACGAGTCCGGGTCCGGTCCGGTTCTCCCTAGCGGTCCCTGGAGGCCCTTGGATGCGGGCCAGGGTGCACCAAAGTCGGATACGAGTCCGGGTCTTGTCCGGTTCTCCCTAGCGGTCCCTGGAGGCCCTTGGATGCGGGCCAGGGTGCACCAAAGTCGGATACAAGTCCGGGTCCGTCCCGGTTCTCCCCAGCGGTCCCCGGACGCCCTCGGATGCGGGCCAGGGTGCACCAAAGTCGGATACGAGTCAGTGTCCGTCCCGGTTCTCCCCAGCGGTCCCTGGACGCCCTTGGATGCGGGCGAGGGTGCACCAAAGTCGGATACAAGTCAGTGTCCGTCCCGGTTCTCCCCAGCGGTCCCTGGACGCCCTTGGATGCGGGCGAGGGTGCACCAAAGTCGGGTACGAGTCCGGGTCCGTCCCGGACCGGGGGAGCGGGCGCCGGCGCTGTGGGGAGCCGATCCCGGGCTCCAGCAGAGTCTATTCGGGGACCGGCTTGTCGGGGGCACTCGCGTCCGGGGTCATGGAACTCCGACCCGGACTAAAGCCTCGAGGAGCTCCCGGTCAGAGAACCGGGATGAGGTCGGATTTGAACGCTTTACCCGGGCCGGAGTTCCAGGAGCCCGGCCACATTCCGGCGACGTCCCGCTAAAACGGGGGCGGTGACACTCGACGCCAGACCTCGTTTCCGCCACCGCCAGCCCTACTCTAAGGGACGGGCGTCCCCCCCGGCGGTCCTCGGAGGCCATCGGATGCGGGCTAAGGTGCATTAAAAGTCGGATACGAGTCCGGGTCCGTCCCGGTTCTCCCCAGCGGTCCCTGGACGCCCTTGGATGCGGGCGAGGGTGCACCAAAGTCGGGTACGAGTCAGTGTCCGTCCCGGTTCTCCCCAGCGGTCCCCGGACGCCCTTGGATGCGGGCGAGGGTGCACCAAAGTCGGGTACGAGTCAGTGTCCGTCCCGGTTCTCCCCAGCGGTCCCCGGACGCCCTTGGATGCGGGCGAGGGTGCACGAAAGTCGGGTACGAGTCAGTGTCCGTCCCGGTTCTCCCCAGCGGTCCCTGGACGCCCTCGGATGCGGGCGAGGGTGCACCAAAGTCGGATACGAGTCCGGGTCCGGTCCGGTTCTCCCTAGCGGTCCCTGGAGGCCCTTGGATGCGGGCCAGGGTGCACCAAAGTCGGATACAAGTCCGGGTCTTGTCCGGTTCTCCCTAGCGGTCCCTGGAGGCCCTTGGATGCGGGCCAGGGTGCACCAAAGTCGGATACAAGTCCGGGTCTTGTCCGGTTCTCCCTAGCGGTCCCTGGAGGCCCTTGGATGCGGGCCAGGGTGCACCAAAGTCGGATACAAGTCCGGGTCCGTCCCGGTTCTCCCCAGCGGTCCCCGGACGCCCTTGGATGCGGGCCAGGGTGCACCAAAGTCGGATACGAGTCAGTGTCCGTCCCGGTTCTCCCCAGCGGTCCCTGGACGCCCTTGGATGCGGGCGAGGGTGCGCCAAAGTCGGATACGAGTCAGTGTCCGTCCCGGTTCTCCCCAGCGGTCCCCGGACGCCCTCGGATGCGGGCCAGGGTGCACCAAAGTCGGATACGAGTCAGTGTCCGTCCCGGTTCTCCCCAGCGGTCCCTGGACGCCCTTGGATGCGGGCCAGGGTGCACCAAAGTCGGATACGAGTCAGTGTCCGTCCCGGTTCTCCCCAGCGGTCCCTGGACGCCCTTGGATCCGGGCGAGGGTGCACCAAAGTCGGGTACGAGTCCGGGTCCGTCCCGGACCGGGGGAGCGGGCGCCGGCGCTGTGGGGAGCCGATCCCGGGCTCCAGCAGAGTCTATTCGGGGACCGGCTTGTCGGGGGCACTCGCGTCCGGGGTCATGGAACTCCGACCCGGACTAAAGCCTCGAGGAGCTCCCGGTCAGAGAACCGGGATGAGGTCGGATTTGAACGCTTTACCCGGGCCGGAGTTCCAGGAGCCCGGCCACATTCCGGCGACGTCCCGCTAAAACGGGGGCGGTGACACTCGACGCCAGACCTCGTTTCCGCCACCGCCAGCCCTACTCTAAGGGACGGGCGTCCCCCCCGGCGGTCCTCGGAGGCCATCGGATGCGGGCTAAGGTGCATTAAAAGTCGGATACGAGTCCGGGTCCGTCCCGGTTCTCCCCAGCGGTCCCTGGACGCCCTTGGATGCGGGCGAGGGTGCACCAAAGTCGGGTACGAGTCAGTGTCCGTCCCGGTTCTCCCCAGCGGTCCCTGGACGCCCTTGGATGCGGGCGAGGGTGCACTAAAGTCGGGTACGAGTCAGTGTCCGTCCCGGTTCTCCCCAGCGGTCCCTGGACGCCCTCGGATGCGGGCGAGGGGTGCACCAAAGTCGGATACGAGTCAGTGTCCGTCCCGGTTCTCCCCAGCGGTCCCTGGACGCCCTCGGATCCGGGCGAGGGTGCACCAACGTCGGATACGAGTCCGGGTCCGTCCCGGTTCTCCCCAGCGGTCCCTGGACGCCCTTGGATGCGGGCGAGGGTGCACCAACGTCGGATACAAGTCAGTGTCCGTCCCGGACCGGAGGAGCGGGCGCCGGCGCTGTGGGGAGCCGATCCCGGGCTCCAGCAGAGTCTATTCGGGGACCGGCTTGTCGGGGGCACTCGCGTCCGGGGTCATGGAACTCCGACCCGGACTAAAGCCTCGAGGAGCTCCCGGTCAGAGAACCGGAATGAGGTCGGATTTGAACGCTTCAGCCGGACCGGAGTTCCACGATCCCGGCCAAATTTCTGCCACGTGCCGCTAAAACGGGGGCGGTGACACTCGGCGACAGACCTCGTTTCCGCCACCGCCAGCCCTACTCTAGGGGACGGGCGTCCACCCTAGCGGTCCCCGGAGGCCATCGGATGCGGGCTAAGGTGCATTAAAAGTCGGATACGAGTCAGTGTCCGTCCCGGTTCTCCCCAGCGGTCCCTGGACGCCCTCGGATGCGGGCGAGGGTGCACCAAAGTCGGATACGAGTCCGGGTCCGTCCCGGTTCTCCCCAGCGGTCCCTGGACGCCCTCGGATGCGGGCGAGGGCGCACCAAAGTCGGATACGAGTCCGGGTCCGTCCCGGTTCTCCCCAGCGGTCCCTGGAAGCCCTTGGATGCGGGCTAGGGTGCTCCTAAGCCCGGGGAGAGAAGAGCGCCGCTCCGGTAGGTTTCAGCGGGGCGCGGCGCTATGCGGTAGCCGGCGGAGGCTCACCACGGCCGGGCACGCCGAGCGCGCCCGCTCCGGTCCCCGCCGGCGGGACTGTGAGTGCACGGGCAGCCGTCTGGAGCCTCCACGAGCCCGGACACGAAAAAGCGCCGCTCCGGTAACATCCAGCGGGGAGCGGCGGCATGCGGTAGCCGGCGGAGGCTCACCACGGCCGGGCATGCCGAGCGCGCCCGCTCCGGTCCCCGCCGGCGGGACTTGGAGGCTCTTGGCATCCGGAGGGAGCCACCAGAAGCCCGGGGAGAGAAGAGCGCCGCTCCGGTACCCGCCGCCGGGGAGCGGCGCTTGGCGGTAGCCGGCGGAGTCTCACCCTAGGCGGGCAAGCCGAGCGCGCCTCTCCGGTCCCCGCCGGCGGGACTTGGAGGCTCTCGGCATCCGGCGGGAGTCACCAGAGGCCCGGGGAGAGAAGAGCGCCGCTCCGGTACCCGCCGCCGGGGAGCGGCGCTTGGCGGTAGCCGGCGGAGGCTCACCCTAGGCGGGCAAGCCGAGCGCGCCTCTCCGGTACCCGCCGGCGGGACTTGGAGGCTCTTGGCATCCGGCGGGAGCCACCAGAAGCCCGGGGAGAGAAGAGCGCCGCTCCGGTACCCGCCGCCGGCTCTTGGAGGCTCTTGGCATCCGGCGGGAGTCACCAGAGGCCCGGGGGGAGAAGAGCGCCGCTCCGGTCCCCGCCGGCGGGACTTGGAGGCTCTTGGCATCCGGCGGGAGTCACCAGAGGCCCGGGGAGAGAAGAGCGCCGCTCCGGTACCCGCCGCCGGGGAGCGGCGCTTGGCGGTAGCCGGCGGAGGCTCACCCTAGGCGGGCAAACCGAGCGCGCCCGCTCCGGTCCCCGCCGGCGGGACTTGGAGGCTCTTGGCATCCGGCGGGAGCCACCAGAAGCCCGGGGAGAGAAGAGCGCCGCTCCGGTCCCCGCCGGCGGGACTTGGAGGCTCTTGGCATCCGGCGGGAGTCACCAGAGGCCCGGGGGGAGAAGAGCGCCGCTCCGGTCCCCGCCGGCGGGACTTGGAGGCTCTTGGCATCCGGCGGGAGTCACCAGAGGCCCGGGGAGAGAAGAGCGCCGCTCCGGTACCCGCAGCCGGGGAGCGGCGCTAGGCTGTAGCCGGCGGAGGCTCACCCTGGCCGGGCGAGCCGAGCGCGCCGCTCCGGTCCCCGCCGGCGGGACTGTGAGTGCACGGGCAGCCGTCTGGAGCCTCCACGAGCCCGGACACGAAAAAGCGCCGCTCCGGTAACATCCAGCGGGGAGCGGCCGCATGCGGTAGCCGGCGGAGGCTCACCACGGCCGGGCATGCCGAGCGCGCCCGCTCCGGTCCCCGCCGGCGGGACTGTGA
Organism: Dendropsophus ebraccatus; assembly: GCF_027789765.1. Lineage (NCBI taxonomy): Eukaryota > Metazoa > Chordata > Amphibia > Anura > Hylidae > Dendropsophus > Dendropsophus ebraccatus. The sequence goes on from NW_027210008.1 coordinate 74,728, forward strand.
GTGCACGGGCAGCCGTCTGGAGCCTCCACGAGCCCGGACACGAAAAAGCGCCGCTCCGGTAACATCCAGCGGGGAGCGGCGGCATGCGGTAGCCGGCGGAGGCTCACCACGGCCGGGCATGCCGAGCGCGCCCGCTCCGGTCCCCGCCGGCGGGACTTGGAGGCTCTTGGCATCCGGCGGGAGTCACCAGAGGCCAGGGGGGAGAAGAGCGCCGCTCCGGTCCCCGCCGGCGGGAATTGGAGGCTCTTGGCATCCGGCGGGAGTCACCAGAGGCCCGGGGAGAGAAGAGCGCCGCTCCGGTACCCGCCGCCGGGGAGCGGCGCTTGGCGGTAGCCGGCGGAGGCTCACCCTAGGCGTGCAAGCCGAGCGCGCCTCTCCGGTCCCCGCCGGCGGGACTTGGAGGCTCTCGGCATCCGGCGGGAGTCACCAGAGGCCCGGGGAGAGAAGAGCGCCGCTCCGGTACCCGCCGCCGGGGAGCGGCGCTTGGCGGTAGCCGGCGGAGGCTCACCCTAGGCGGGCAAGCCGAGCGCGCCTCTCCGGTCCCCGCCGGCGGGACTTGGAGGCTCTCGGCATCCGGCGGGAGTCACCAGAGGCCCGGGGAGAGAAGAGCGCCGCTCCGGTACCCGCAGCCGGGGAGCGGCGCTAGGCTGTAGCCGGCGGAGGCTCACCCTGGCCGGGCGAGCCGAGCGCGCCGCTCCGGTCCCCGCCGGCGGGACTTGGAGGCTCTCGGCATCCGGCAAGAGTCACCAGAAGCCCGGGGAGAGAAGAGCGCCGCTCCGGTACCCGGCGACGGGGAGCGGCGCAAAGCGGTAGCCGGCGAAGGCTCACCGCAGGCCCGCAAGGCCAAGAGCGCCGCTCCGGTTCCCCAGCGGAGCCGGGCAGCGGGCGGAGGTTCCCCGTCGCGCCCGGGCAAGGGTTCATCCTGCCCGGCACCAGAGACCAAGCCGTCCCGCTCTCCCCGCCGGAGCTCCCGGACTTTGTCATTTTTCTTGGGCTGAGGTCCGCGGAGGAGGAGGAGGAGGAGGAGGAGGCGGCGGGAGCCGGGCGTCGGTGCCCCGCCGCGGCCGGGCGAGGGTGCGCCCAGCCCGGCACCCGAGACACGGCGGCCTCGGGAAGCCGGCGGGCGACATCGGGAGCCCCCGCGGGGATCCTCGGGGCTCAGTGAAGCTGTTCAGACGGGTGTCCCCTCTCCAGAGCCCCGGAGGTGCGGGACCGGCCCTTCCCCCCACCCCAGGCCGAGGTCCTCGGAGCGCCGCCGGCGGGAAAAGTGGGGAAAGGGACCCGCAGACCTCCGGAATGAGGTCGGATTTGAACGCCAGATCCGACCCGGAGTTCCAGGAAGTCGGCAGGGATGCGAGGGAGCTGCCGTAGAAATGGGGGTGGTGACGCTCCTCGCAAGACCTCGTTTCCGCCACCACGCGGAAGAACCGTGAGAGAGGCGTAGGCAAGCCTCTCTCAGGGACGCCGCGACGTGGAAAGCCTAGGCCGGCAGAAGGACAGAGGGATCGCCGCTCAAAGTCCTGGAGCTTTCCGACTTTGTCTCTTTTTTTTTTTTTTTTTTTCTTTTTTTTACCCCAAGGCGGCGGCGGCGGGAGAAGGACGGGCACCGCGGAGGCACACTTTTCCCACCCGCTAGCCTGCTCCGGTCGCGGGACTCCCCACTAGATTACCGCGCCGCCGGACTTCGAAAGGAGCCAGAGAAAGAGCTATGAAACCTTGCTACATACGTCCTCCCGATCGATAAGGCAACGGGGCATCCGGTGGGGAGAGACCCCCTCGCTCGGCCGGGCTTTGGAGTCCGTGCCGGCATAGGCGAGCGGGTCTCCCTCCCCTCTCCCGGATCAGCGCCCCCGGGGACCCCGGTCCCCGCCCGACGGGCCCGGAAGGTCGCGCGATATCCCACCCCGGGTGGGTCGCGGGCCCCCTCCCTGACCGCCCACTACGCCTCCCTCCACCGGTGAGCTTGCCGAGATCCGAGATCCGAGATCGAGGTGCCCTCTCCCGACCGGGACGGCCGGCGGAGCCTTCGGAGACGGCGGCTCGGACCCGGACCCTGACGAGGGTCTGGGCTTCCCACCCCTCTCCGGAGCAGCGCGCCGGCAAGCCCCGCGACGGCCTCTCACATTCGACTCCCCAAACGTAGCCTCCGACGATGACACCACCACAGAGGGCCGCGCTCACCCTTCTCCGTTCGAGGCGGCCCAAAGAACTCCGGCAGGCCGACGGCAGGCCGGCCGACGATAGGCCGGGAAGAGCGGCGGGGACCCCCCCTACCCTTCGCGGGGTCGGGGGTGGTGTCGACGCCCGCAGGAAGCGCAGCGGCGACGGCGCGGGAGGCTCAGGCCGCGACGGGTCCTTGGGGTTCGCCCGAAACGGGCTTATAATCCCCCATTCCCCCGGCCTCTCCCCGAACCGAAGCCCAGTGCGCGCAGCGGGCCCCCCGTCGGCCTTCTCGGTCTTGGCTCCGAACCCAGGCGGGAGGCCATGCACCCTCCCATCCCCGGAACCCCCGACGGGCTGTGGCTAGGCCCGGAAGAGTGCGGCAGTGGACCCCCCCTTCCAGGGGAGTCTCGACGCTCGCAGGAAGCGCAGCGGCGCCGGATCCGTCCGAAGGCCGAGTGCGCGCAGCGGGCCCCTGCTGTCCCTCTCCGGTTTCGCCTCCACTCCTCGGGTCCGGGACGTAGGCTGCGGAAGAGCGGTGGGGACATCGCGGAAAGCGCGGCGGTGGCGGCGAGGGAGGCTCAGGCCGTGCCGGGTCCTTGGGGTTCGCCTT
>NW_027210008.1:87500-92500 GCF_027789765.1 Dendropsophus ebraccatus
GATACAAGTCCGGGTCCGTCCCGGTTCTCCCCAGCGGTCCCCGGACGCCCTCGGATGCGGGCCAGGGTGCACCAAAGTCGGATACGAGTCAGTGTCCGTCCCGGTTCTCCCCAGCGGTCCCTGGACGCCCTCGGATGCGGGCGAGGGTGCACCAAAGTCGGATACGAGTCCGGGTCCGGTCCGGTTCTCCCTAGCGGTCCCTGGAGGCCCTTGGATGCGGGCCAGGGTGCACCAAAGTCGGATACGAGTCCGGGTCTTGTCCGGTTCTCCCTAGCGGTCCCTGGAGGCCCTTGGATGCGGGCCAGGGTGCACCAAAGTCGGATACAAGTCCGGGTCCGTCCCGGTTCTCCCCAGCGGTCCCCGGACGCCCTCGGATGCGGGCCAGGGTGCACCAAAGTCGGATACGAGTCAGTGTCCGTCCCGGTTCTCCCCAGCGGTCCCTGGACGCCCTTGGATGCGGGCGAGGGTGCACCAAAGTCGGATACAAGTCAGTGTCCGTCCCGGTTCTCCCCAGCGGTCCCTGGACGCCCTTGGATCCGGGCGAGGGTGCACCAAAGTCGGGTACGAGTCCGGGTCCGTCCCGGACCGGGGGAGCGGGCGCCGGCGCTGTGGGGAGCCGATCCCGGGCTCCAGCAGAGTCTATTCGGGGACCGGCTTGTCGGGGGCACTCGCGTCCGGGGTCATGGAACTCCGACCCGGACTAAAGCCTCGAGGAGCTCCCGGTCAGAGAACCGGGATGAGGTCGGATTTGAACGCTTTACCCGGGCCGGAGTTCCAGGAGCCCGGCCACATTCCGGCGACGTCCCGCTAAAACGGGGGCGGTGACACTCGACGCCAGACCTCGTTTCCGCCACCGCCAGCCCTACTCTAAGGGACGGGCGTCCCCCCCGGCGGTCCTCGGAGGCCATCGGATGCGGGCTAAGGTGCATTAAAAGTCGGATACGAGTCCGGGTCCGTCCCGGTTCTCCCCAGCGGTCCCTGGACGCCCTTGGATGCGGGCGAGGGTGCACCAAAGTCGGGTACGAGTCAGTGTCCGTCCCGGTTCTCCCCAGCGGTCCCCGGACGCCCTTGGATGCGGGCGAGGGTGCACCAAAGTCGGGTACGAGTCAGTGTCCGTCCCGGTTCTCCCCAGCGGTCCCCGGACGCCCTTGGATGCGGGCGAGGGTGCACTAAAGTCGGGTACGAGTCAGTGTCCGTCCCGGTTCTCCCCAGCGGTCCCTGGACGCCCTCGGATGCGGGCGAGGGTGCACCAAAGTCGGATACGAGTCCGGGTCCGGTCCGGTTCTCCCTAGCGGTCCCTGGAGGCCCTTGGATGCGGGCCAGGGTGCACCAAAGTCGGATACAAGTCCGGGTCTTGTCCGGTTCTCCCTAGCGGTCCCTGGAGGCCCTTGGATGCGGGCCAGGGTGCACCAAAGTCGGATACAAGTCCGGGTCTTGTCCGGTTCTCCCTAGCGGTCCCTGGAGGCCCTTGGATGCGGGCCAGGGTGCACCAAAGTCGGATACAAGTCCGGGTCCGTCCCGGTTCTCCCCAGCGGTCCCAGGACGCCCTAGGATGCGGGCCAGGGTGCACCAAAGTCGGATACGAGTCAGTGTCCGTCCCGGTTCTCCCCAGCGGTCCCTGGACGCCCTTGGATGCGGGCGAGGGTGCACCAAAGTCGGATACGAGTCAGTGTCCGTCCCGGTTCTCCCCAGCGGTCCCCGGACGCCCTCGGATGCGGGCCAGGGTGCACCAAAGTCGGATACGAGTCAGTGTCCGTCCCGGTTCTCCCCAGCGGTCCCTGGACGCCCTTGGATGCGGGCCAGGGTGCACCAAAGTCGGATACGAGTCAGTGTCCGTCCCGGTTCTCCCCAGCGGTCCCTGGACGCCCTTGGATCCGGGCGAGGGTGCACCAAAGTCGGGTACGAGTCCGGGTCCGTCCCGGACCGGGGGAGCGGGCGCCGGCGCTGTGGGGAGCCGATCCCGGGCTCCAGCAGAGTCTATTCGGGGACCGGCTTGTCGGGGGCACTCGCGTCCGGGGTCATGGAACTCCGACCCGGACTAAAGCCTCGAGGAGCTCCCGGTCAGAGAACCGGGATGAGGTCGGATTTGAACGCTTTACCCGGGCCGGAGTTCCAGGAGCCCGGCCACATTCCGGCGACGTCCCGCTAAAACGGGGGCGGTGACACTCGACGCCAGACCTCGTTTCCGCCACCGCCAGCCCTACTCTAAGGGACGGGCGTCCCCCCCGGCGGTCCTCGGAGGCCATCGGATGCGGGCTAAGGTGCATTAAAAGTCGGATACGAGTCCGGGTCCGTCCCGGTTCTCCCCAGCGGTCCCTGGACGCCCTGGGATGCGGGCGAGGGTGCACTAAAGTCGGGTACGAGTCAGTGTCCGTCCCGGTTCTCCCCAGCGGTCCCTGGACGCCCTTGGATGCGGGCGAGGGTGCACTAAAGTCGGGTACGAGTCAGTGTCCGTCCCGGTTCTCCCCAGCGGTCCCTGGACGCCCTCGGATGCGGGCGAGGGGTGCACCAAAGTCGGATACGAGTCAGTGTCCGTCCCGGTTCTCCCCAGCGGTCCCTGGACGCCCTCGGATCCGGGCGAGGGTGCACCAAAGTCGGATACGAGTCCGGGTCCGTCCCGGTTCTCCCCAGCGGTCCCTGGACGCCCTTGGATGCGGGCGAGGGTGCACCAACGTCGGATACAAGTCAGTGTCCGTCCCGGACCGGAGGAGCGGGCGCCGGCGCTGTGGGGAGCCGATCCCGGGCTCCAGCAGAGTCTATTCGGGGACCGGCTTGTCGGGGGCACTCGCGTCCGGGGTCATGGAACTCCGACCCGGACTAAAGCCTCGAGGAGCTCCCGGTCAGAGAACCGGAATGAGGTCGGATTTGAACGCTTCAGCCGGACCGGAGTTCCACGATCCCGGCCAAATTTCTGCCACGTGCCGCTAAAACGGGGGCGGTGACACTCGGCGACAGACCTCGTTTCCGCCACCGCCAGCCCTACTCTAGGGGACGGGCGTCCACCCTAGCGGTCCCCGGAGGCCATCGGATGCGGGCTAAGGTGCATTAAAAGTCGGATACGAGTCAGTGTCCGTCCCGGTTCTCCCCAGCGGTCCCTGGACGCCCTCGGATGCGGGCGAGGGTGCACCAAAGTCGGATACGAGTCCGGGTCCGTCCCGGTTCTCCCCAGCGGTCCCTGGACGCCCTCGGATGCGGGCGAGGGCGCACCAAAGTCGGATACGAGTCAGTGTCCGTCCCGGTTCTCCCCAGCGGTCCCTGGAAGCCCTTGGATGCGGGCTAGGGTGCTCCTAAGCCCGGGGAGAGAAGAGCGCCGCTCCGGTAGGTTTCAGCGGGGCGCGGCGCTATGCGGTAGCCGGCGGAGGCTCACCACGGCCGGGCACGCCGAGCGCGCCCGCTCCGGTCCCCGCCGGCGGGACTGTGAGTGCACGGGCAGCCGTCTGGAGCCTCCACGAGCCCGGACACGAAAAAGCGCCGCTCCGGTAACATCCAGCGGGGAGCGGCGGCATGCGGTAGCCGGCGGAGGCTCACCACGGCCGGGCATGCCGAGCGCGCCCGCTCCGGTCCCCGCCGGCGGGACTTGGAGGCTCTTGGCATCCGGCGGGAGCCACCAGAAGCCCGGGGAGAGAAGAGCGCCGCTCCGGTACCCGCCGCCGGGGAGCGGCGCTTGGCGGTAGCCGGCGGAGTCTCACCCTAGGCGGGCAAGCCGAGCGCGCCTCTCCGGTCCCCGCCGGCGGGACTTGGAGGCTCTCGGCATCCGGCGGGAGTCACCAGAGGCCCGGTGAGAGAAGAGCGCCGCTCCGGTACCCGCCGCCGGGGAGCGGCGCTTGGCGGTAGCCGGCGGAGGCTCACCCTAGGCGGGCAAGCCGAGCGCGCCTCTCCGGTACCCGCCGGCGGGACTTGGAGGCTCTTGGCATCCGGCGGGAGCCACCAGAAGCCCGGGGAGAGAAGAGCGCCGCTCCGGTACCCGCCGCCGGCTCTTGGAGGCTCTTGGCATCCGGCGGGAGTCACCAGAGGCCCGGGGGGAGAAGAGCGCCGCTCCGGTCCCCGCCGGCGGGACTTGGAGGCTCTTGGCATCCGGCGGGAGTCACCAGAGGCCCGGGGAGAGAAGAGCGCCGCTCCGGTACCCGCCGCCGGGGAGCGGCGCTTGGCGGTAGCCGGCGGAGGCTCACCCTAGGCGGGCAAACCGAGCGCGCCCGCTCCGGTCCCCGCCGGCGGGACTTGGAGGCTCTTGGCATCCGGCGGGAGCCACCAGAAGCCCGGGGAGAGAAGAGCGCCGCTCCGGTCCCCGCCGGCGGGACTTGGAGGCTCTTGGCATCCGGCGGGAGTCACCAGAGGCCCGGGGGGAGAAGAGCGCCGCTCCGGTCCCCGCCGGCGGGACTTGGAGGCTCTTGGCATCCGGCGGGAGTCACCAGAGGCCCGGGGAGAGAAGAGCGCCGCTCCGGTACCCGCAGCCGGGGAGCGGCGCTAGGCTGTAGCCGGCGGAGGCTCACCCTGGCCGGGCGAGCCGAGCGCGCCGCTCCGGTCCCCGCCGGCGGGACTGTGAGTGCACGGGCAGCCGTCTGGAGCCTCCACGAGCCCGGACACGAAAAAGCGCCGCTCCGGTAACATCCAGCGGGGAGCGGCCGCATGCGGTAGCCGGCGGAGGCTCACCACGGCCGGGCATGCCGAGCGCGCCCGCTCCGGTCCCCGCCGGCGGGACTGTGAGTGCACGGGCAGCCGTCTGGAGCCTCCACGAGCCCGGACACGAAAAAGCGCCGCTCCGGTAACATCCAGCGGGGAGCGGCGGCATGCGGTAGCCGGCGGAGGCTCACCACGGCCGGGCATGCCGAGCGCGCCCGCTCCGGTCCCCGCCGGCGGGACTTGGAGGCTCTTGGCATCCGGCGGGAGTCACCAGAGGCCCGGGGAGAGAAGAGCGCCGCTCCGGTCCCCGCCGGCGGGACTTGGAGGCTCTTGGCATCCGGCGGGAGTCACCAGAGGCCCGGGGAGAGAAGAGCGCCGCT
>NW_027210008.1:105000-110000 GCF_027789765.1 Dendropsophus ebraccatus
CGGTTCTCCCCAGCGGTCCCCGGACGCCCTCGGATGCGGGCCAGGGTGCACCAAAGTCGGATACGAGTCAGTGTCCGTCCCGGTTCTCCCCAGCGGTCCCTGGACGCCCTCGGATGCGGGCGAGGGTGCACCAAAGTCGGATACGAGTCCGGGTCCGGTCCGGTTCTCCCTAGCGGTCCCTGGAGGCCCTTGGATGCGGGCCAGGGTGCACCAAAGTCGGATACGAGTCCGGGTCTTGTCCGGTTCTCCCTAGCGGTCCCTGGAGGCCCTTGGATGCGGGCCAGGGTGCACCAAAGTCGGATACAAGTCCGGGTCCGTCCCGGTTCTCCCCAGCGGTCCCCGGACGCCCTCGGATGCGGGCCAGGGTGCACCAAAGTCGGATACGAGTCAGTGTCCGTCCCGGTTCTCCCCAGCGGTCCCTGGACGCCCTTGGATGCGGGCGAGGGTGCACCAAAGTCGGATACAAGTCAGTGTCCGTCCCGGTTCTCCCCAGCGGTCCCTGGACGCCCTTGGATCCGGGCGAGGGTGCACCAAAGTCGGGTACGAGTCCGGGTCCGTCCCGGACCGGGGGAGCGGGCGCCGGCGCTGTGGGGAGCCGATCCCGGGCTCCAGCAGAGTCTATTCGGGGACCGGCTTGTCGGGGGCACTCGCGTCCGGGGTCATGGAACTCCGACCCGGACTAAAGCCTCGAGGAGCTCCCGGTCAGAGAACCGGGATGAGGTCGGATTTGAACGCTTTACCCGGGCCGGAGTTCCAGGAGCCCGGCCACATTCCGGCGACGTCCCGCTAAAACGGGGGCGGTGACACTCGACGCCAGACCTCGTTTCCGCCACCGCCAGCCCTACTCTAAGGGACGGGCGTCCCCCCCGGCGGTCCTCGGAGGCCATCGGATGCGGGCTAAGGTGCATTAAAAGTCGGATACGAGTCCGGGTCCGTCCCGGTTCTCCCCAGCGGTCCCGGGACGCCCTTGGATGCGGGCGAGGGTGCACCAAAGTCGGGTACGAGTCAGTGTCCGTCCCGGTTCTCCCCAGCGGTCCCCGGACGCCCTTGGATGCGGGCGAGGGTGCACCAAAGTCGGGTACGAGTCAGGGTCCGTCCCGGTTCTCCCCAGCGGTCCCCGGACGCCCTTGGATGCGGGCGAGGGTGCACTAAAGTCGGGTACGAGTCAGTGTCCGTCCCGGTTCTCCCCAGCGGTCCCTGGACGCCCTCGGATGCGGGCGAGGGTGCACCAAAGTCGGATACGAGTCCGGGTCCGGTCCGGTTCTCCCTAGCGGTCCCTGGAGGCCCTTGGATGCGGGCCAGGGTGCACCAAAGTCGGATACGAGTCCGGGTCTTGGCCGGTTCTCCCTAGCGGTCCCTGGAGGCCCTTGGATGCGGGCCAGGGTGCACCAAAGTCGGATACAAGTCCGGGTCTTGTCCGGTTCTCCCTAGCGGTCCCTGGAGGCCCTTGGATGCGGGCCAGGGTGCACCAAAGTCGGATACAAGTCCGGGTCCGTCCCGGTTCTCCCCAGCGGTCCCCGGACGCCCTTGGATGCGGGCCAGGGTGCACCAAAGTCGGATACGAGTCAGTGTCCGTCCCGGTTCTCCCCAGCGGTCCCTGGACGCCCTTGGATGCGGGCGAGGGTGCGCCAAAGTCGGATACGAGTCAGTGTCCGTCCCGGTTCTCCCCAGCGGTCCCCGGACGCCCTCGGATGCGGGCCAGGGTGCACCAAAGTCGGATACGAGTCAGTGTCCGTCCCGGTTCTCCCCAGCGGTCCCCGGACGCCCTCGGATGCGGGCCAGGGTGCACCAAAGTCGGATACGAGTCAGTGTCCGTCCCGGTTCTCCCCAGCGGTCCCTGGACGCCCTTGGATCCGGGCGAGGGTGCACCAAAGTCGGGTACGAGTCCGGGTCCGTCCCGGACCGGGGGAGCGGGCGCCGGCGCTGTGGGGAGCCGATCCCGGGCTCCAGCAGAGTCTATTCGGGGACCGGCTTGTCGGGGGCACTCGCGTCCGGGGTCATGGAACTCCGACCCGGACTAAAGCCTCGAGGAGCTCCCGGTCAGAGAACCGGGATGAGGTCGGATTTGAACGCTTTACCCGGGCCGGAGTTCCAGGAGCCCGGCCACATTCCGGCGACGTCCCGCTAAAACGGGGGCGGTGACACTCGACGCCAGACCTCGTTTCCGCCACCGCCAGCCCTACTCTAAGGGACGGGCGTCCCCCCCGGCGGTCCTCGGAGGCCATCGGATGCGGGCTAAGGTGCATTAAAAGTCGGATACGAGTCCGGGTCCGTCCCGGTTCTCCCCAGCGGTCCCTGGACGCCCTTGGATGCGGGCGAGGGTGCACCAAAGTCGGGTACGAGTCAGTGTCCGTCCCGGTTCTCCCCAGCGGTCCCTGGACGCCCTTGGATGCGGGCGAGGGTGCACTAAAGTCGGGTACGAGTCAGTGTCCGTCCCGGTTCTCCCCAGCGGTCCCTGGACGCCCTCGGATGCGGGCTATGGGTGCACCAAAGTCGGATACGAGTCAGTGTCCGTCCCGGTTCTCCCCAGCGGTCCCTGGACGCCCTCGGATCCGGGCGAGGGTGCACCAACGTCGGATACGAGTCCGGGTCCGTCCCGGTTCTCCCCAGCGGTCCCTGGACGCCCTCGGATGCGGGCGAGGGTGCACCAACGTCGGATACAAGTCAGTGTCCGTCCCGGACCGGAGGAGCGGGCGCCGGCGCTGTGGGGAGCCGATCCCGGGCTCCAGCAGAGTCTATTCGGGGACCGGCTTGTCGGGGGCACTCGCGTCCGGGGTCATGGAACTCCGACCCGGACTAAAGCCTCGAGGAGCTCCCGGTCAGAGAACCGGAATGAGGTCGGATTTGAACGCTTCAGCCGGACCGGAGTTCCACGATCCCGGCCAAATTTCTGCCACGTGCCGCTAAAACGGGGGCGGTGACACTCGGCGACAGACCTCGTTTCCGCCACCGCCAGCCCTACTCTAGGGGACGGGCGTCCACCCTAGCGGTCCCCGGAGGCCATCGGATGCGGGCTAAGGTGCATTAAAAGTCGGATACGAGTCAGTGTCCGTCCCGGTTCTCCCCAGCGGTCCCTGGACGCCCTCGGATGCGGGCGAGGGTGCACCAAAGTCGGATACGAGTCCGGGTCCGTCCCGGTTCTCCCCAGCGGTCCCTGGACGCCCTCGGATGCGGGCGAGGGTGCACCAAAGTCGGATACGAGTCCGGGTCCGTCCCGGTTCTCCCCAGCGGTCCCTGGAAGCCCTTGGATGCGGGCTAGGGTGCTCCTAAGCCCGGGGAGAGAAGAGCGCCGCTCCGGTAGGTTTCAGCGGGGCGCGGCGCTATGCGGTAGCCGGCGGAGGCTCACCACGGCCGGGCACGCCGAGCGCGCCCGCTCCGGTCCCCGCCGGCGGGACTGTGAGTGCACGGGCAGCCGTCTGGAGCCTCCACGAGCCCGGACACGAAAAAGCGCCGCTCCGGTAACATCCAGCGGGGAGCGGCGGCATGCGGTAGCCGGCGGAGGCTCACCACGGCCGGGCATGCCGAGCGCGCCCGCTCCGGTCCCCGCCGGCGGGACTTGGAGGCTCTTGGCATCCGGCGGGAGCCACCAGACGCCCGGGGAGAGAAGAGCGCCGCTCCGGTACCCGCCGCCGGGGAGCGGCGCTTGGCGGTAGCCGGCGGAGTCTCACCCTAGGCGGGCAAGCCGAGCGCGCCTCTCCGGTCCCCGCCGGCGGGACTTGGAGGCTCTCGGCATCCGGCGGGAGTCACCAGAGGCCCGGGGAGAGAAGAGCGCCGCTCCGGTACCCGCCGCCGGGGAGCGGCGCTTGGCGGTAGCCGGCGGAGGCTCACCCTAGGCGGGCAAGCCGAGCGCGCCTCTCCGGTACCCGCCGGCGGGACTTGGAGGCTCTTGGCATCCGGCGGGAGCCACCAGAAGCCCGGGGAGAGAAGAGCGCCGCTCCGGTCCCCGCCGCCGGCTCTTGGAGGCTCTTGGCATCCGGCGGGAGTCACCAGAGGCCCGGGGGGAGAAGAGCGCCGCTCCGGTCCCCGCCGGCGGGACTTGGAGGCTCTTGGCATCCGGCGGGAGTCACCAGAGGCCCGGGGAGAGAAGAGCGCCGCTCCGGTACCCGCCGCCGGGGAGCGGCGCTTGGCGGTAGCCGGCGGAGGCTCACCCTAGGCGGGCAAACCGAGCGCGCCCGCTCCGGTCCCCGCCGGCGGGACTTGGAGGCTCTTGGCATCCGGCGGGAGCCACCAGACGCCCGGGGAGAGAAGAGCGCCGCTCCGGTCCCCGCCGGCGGGACTTGGAGGCTCTTGGCATCCGGCGGGAGTCACCAGAGGCCCGGGGGGAGAAGAGCGCCGCTCCGGTCCCCGCCGGCGGGACTTGGAGGCTCTTGGCATCCGGCGGGAGTCACCAGAGGCCCGGGGAGAGAAGAGCGCCGCTCCGGTACCCGCAGCCGGGGAGCGGCGCTAGGCTGTAGCCGGCGGAGGCTCACCCTGGCCGGGCGAGCCGAGCGCGCCGCTCCGGTCCCCGCCGGCGGGACTGTGAGTGCACGGGCAGCCGTCTGGAGCCTCCACGAGCCCGGACACGAAAAAGCGCCGCTCCGGTAACATCCAGCGGGGAGCGGCCGCATGCGGTAGCCGGCGGAGGCTCACCACGGCCGGGCATGCCGAGCGCGCCCGCTCCGGTCCCCGCCGGCGGGACTGTGAGTGCACGGGCAGCCGTCTGGAGCCTCCACGAGCCCGGACACGAAAAAGCGCCGCTCCGGTAACATCCAGCGGGGAGCGGCGGCATGCGGTAGCCGGCGGAGGCTCACCACGGCCGGGCATGCCGAGCGCGCCCGCTCCGGTCCCCGCCGGCGGGACTTGGAGGCTCTTGGCATCCGGCGGGAGTCACCAGAGGCCCGGGGGGAGAAGAGCGCCGCTCCGGTCCCCGCCGGCGGGACTTGGAGGCTCTCGGCATCCGGCGGGAGTCACCAGAGGCCCGGGGAGAGAAGAGCGCCGCTCCGGTACCCGCCGCCGGGGAG
>NW_027210008.1:122500-127500 GCF_027789765.1 Dendropsophus ebraccatus
GACGCCCTCGGATGCGGGCCAGGGTGCACCAAAGTCGGATACGAGTCAGTGTCCGTCCCGGTTCTCCCCAGCGGTCCCTGGACGCCCTCGGATGCGGGCGAGGGTGCACCAAAGTCGGATACGAGTCCGGGTCCGGTCCGGTTCTCCCTAGCGGTCCCTGGAGGCCCTTGGATGCGGGCCAGGGTGCACCAAAGTCGGATACGAGTCCGGGTCTTGTCCGGTTCTCCCTAGCGGTCCCTGGAGGCCCTTGGATGCGGGCCAGGGTGCACCAAAGTCGGATACAAGTCCGGGTCCGTCCCGGTTCTCCCCAGCGGTCCCCGGACGCCCTCGGATGCGGGCCAGGGTGCACCAAAGTCGGATACGAGTCAGTGTCCGTCCCGGTTCTCCCCAGCGGTCCCTGGACGCCCTTGGATGCGGGCGAGGGTGCACCAAAGTCGGATACAAGTCAGTGTCCGTCCCGGTTCTCCCCAGCGGTCCCTGGACGCCCTTGGATCCGGGCGAGGGTGCACCAAAGTCGGGTACGAGTCCGGGTCCGTCCCGGACCGGGGGAGCGGGCGCCGGCGCTGTGGGGAGCCGATCCCGGGCTCCAGCAGAGTCTATTCGGGGACCGGCTTGTCGGGGGCACTCGCGTCCGGGGTCATGGAACTCCGACCCGGACTAAAGCCTCGAGGAGCTCCCGGTCAGAGAACCGGGATGAGGTCGGATTTGAACGCTTTACCCGGGCCGGAGTTCCAGGAGCCCGGCCACATTCCGGCGACGTCCCGCTAAAACGGGGGCGGTGACACTCGACGCCAGACCTCGTTTCCGCCACCGCCAGCCCTACTCTAAGGGACGGGCGTCCCCCCCGGCGGTCCTCGGAGGCCATCGGATGCGGGCTAAGGTGCATTAAAAGTCGGATACGAGTCCGGGTCCGTCCCGGTTCTCCCCAGCGGTCCCTGGACGCCCTTGGATGCGGGCGAGGGTGCACCAAAGTCGGGTACGAGTCAGTGTCCGTCCCGGTTCTCCCCAGCGGTCCCCGGACGCCCTTGGATGCGGGCGAGGGTGCACCAAAGTCGGGTACGAGTCAGTGTCCGTCCCGGTTCTCCCCAGCGGTCCCCGGACGCCCTTGGATGCGGGCGAGGGTGCACTAAAGTCGGGTACGAGTCAGTGTCCGTCCCGGTTCTCCCCAGCGGTCCCTGGACGCCCTCGGATGCGGGCGAGGGTGCACCAAAGTCGGATACGAGTCCGGGTCCGGTCCGGTTCTCCCTAGCGGTCCCTGGAGGCCCTTGGATGCGGGCCAGGGTGCACCAAAGTCGGATACAAGTCCGGGTCTTGTCCGGTTCTCCCTAGCGGTCCCTGGAGGCCCTTGGATGCGGGCCAGGGTGCACCAAAGTCGGATACAAGTCCGGGTCTTGTCCGGTTCTCCCTAGCGGTCCCTGGAGGCCCTTGGATGCGGGCCAGGGTGCACCAAAGTCGGATACAAGTCCGGGTCCGTCCCGGTTCTCCCCAGCGGTCCCCGGACGCCCTTGGATGCGGGCCAGGGTGCACCAAAGTCGGATACGAGTCAGTGTCCGTCCCGGTTCTCCCCAGCGGTCCCTGGACGCCCTTGGATGCGGGCGAGGGTGCGCCAAAGTCGGATACGAGTCAGTGTCCGTCCCGGTTCTCCCCAGCGGTCCCCGGACGCCCTCGGATGCGGGCCAGGGTGCACCAAAGTCGGATACGAGTCAGTGTCCGTCCCGGTTCTCCCCAGCGGTCCCTGGACGCCCTTGGATGCGGGCCAGGGTGCACCAAAGTCGGATACGAGTCAGTGTCCGTCCCGGTTCTCCCCAGCGGTCCCTGGACGCCCTTGGATCCGGGCGAGGGTGCACCAAAGTCGGGTACGAGTCCGGGTCCGTCCCGGACCGGGGGAGCGGGCGCCGGCGCTGTGGGGAGCCGATCCCGGGCTCCAGCAGAGTCTATTCGGGGACCGGCTTGTCGGGGGCACTCGCGTCCGGGGTCATGGAACTCCGACCCGGACTAAAGCCTCGAGGAGCTCCCGGTCAGAGAACCGGGATGAGGTCGGATTTGAACGCTTTACCCGGGCCGGAGTTCCAGGAGCCCGGCCACATTCCGGCGACGTCCCGCTAAAACGGGGGCGGTGACACTCGACGCCAGACCTCGTTTCCGCCACCGCCAGCCCTACTCTAAGGGACGGGCGTCCCCCCCGGCGGTCCTCGGAGGCCATCGGATGCGGGCTAAGGTGCATTAAAAGTCGGATACGAGTCCGGGTCCGTCCCGGTTCTCCCCAGCGGTCCCTGGACGCCCTTGGATGCGGGCGAGGGTGCACCAAAGTCGGGTACGAGTCAGTGTCCGTCCCGGTTCTCCCCAGCGGTCCCTGGACGCCCTTGGATGCGGGCGAGGGTGCACTAAAGTCGGGTACGAGTCAGTGTCCGTCCCGGTTCTCCCCAGCGGTCCCTGGACGCCCTCGGATGCGGGCGAGGGGTGCACCAAAGTCGGATACGAGTCAGTGTCCGTCCCGGTTCTCCCCAGCGGTCCCTGGACGCCCTCGGATCCGGGCGAGGGTGCACCAACGTCGGATACGAGTCCGGGTCCGTCCCGGTTCTCCCCAGCGGTCCCTGGACGCCCTTGGATGCGGGCGAGGGTGCACCAACGTCGGATACAAGTCAGTGTCCGTCCCGGACCGGAGGAGCGGGCGCCGGCGCTGTGGGGAGCCGATCCCGGGCTCCAGCAGAGTCTATTCGGGGACCGGCTTGTCGGGGGCACTCGCGTCCGGGGTCATGGAACTCCGACCCGGACTAAAGCCTCGAGGAGCTCCCGGTCAGAGAACCGGAATGAGGTCGGATTTGAACGCTTCAGCCGGACCGGAGTTCCACGATCCCGGCCAAATTTCTGCCACGTGCCGCTAAAACGGGGGCGGTGACACTCGGCGACAGACCTCGTTTCCGCCACCGCCAGCCCTACTCTAGGGGACGGGCGTCCACCCTAGCGGTCCCAGGAGGCCATCGGATGCGGGCTAAGGTGCATTAAAAGTCGGATACGAGTCAGTGTCCGTCCCGGTTCTCCCCAGCGGTCCCTGGACGCCCTCGGATGCGGGCGAGGGTGCACCAAAGTCGGATACGAGTCCGGGTCCGTCCCGGTTCTCCCCAGCGGTCCCTGGACGCCCTCGGATGCGGGCGAGGGTGCACCAAAGTCGGATACGAGTCCGGGTCCGGCCCGGTTCTCCCCAGCGGTCCCTGGAAGCCCTTGGATGTGGGCTAGGGTGCTCCTAAGCCCGGGGAGAGAAGAGCGCCGCTCCGGTAGGTTTCAGCGGGGCGCGGCGCTATGCGGTAGCCGGCGGAGGCTCACCACGGCCGGGCACGCCGAGCGCGCCCGCTCCGGTCCCCGCCGGCGGGACTGTGAGTGCACGGGCAGCCGTCTGGAGCCTCCACGAGCCCGGACACGAAAAAGCGCCGCTCCGGTAACATCCAGCGGGGAGCGGCGGCATGCGGTAGCCGGCGGAGGCTCACCACGGCCGGGCATGCCGAGCGCGCCCGCTCCGGTCCCCGCCGGCGGGACTTGGAGGCTCTTGGCATCCGGCGGGAGCCACCAGAAGCCCGGGGAGAGAAGAGCGCCGCTCCGGTACCCGCCGCCGGGGAGCGGCGCGTGGCGGTAGCCGGCGGAGTCTCACCCTAGGCGGGCAAGCCGAGCGCGCCTCTCCGGTCCCCGCCGGCGGGACTTGGAGGCTCTCGGCATCCGGCGGGAGTCACCAGAGGCCCGGGGAGAGAAGAGCGCCGCTCCGGTACCCGCCGCCGGGGAGCGGCGCTTGGCGGTAGCCGGCGGAGGCTCACCCTAGGCGGGCAAGCCGAGCGCGCCTCTCCGGTCCCCGCCGGCGGGACTTGGAGGCTCTTGGCATCCGGCGGGAGCCACCAGAAGCCCGGGGAGAGAAGAGCGCCGCTCCGGTACCCGCCGCCGGCTCTTGGAGGCTCTTGGCATCCGGCGGGAGTCACCAGAGGCCCGGGGGGAGAAGAGCGCCGCTCCGGTCCCCGCCGGCGGGACTTGGAGGCTCTTGGCATCCGGCGGGAGTCACCAGAGGCCCGGGGAGAGAAGAGCGCCGCTCCGGTACCCGCCGCCGGGGAGCGGCGCTTGGCGGTAGCCGGCGGAGGCTCACCCTAGGCGGGCAAACCGAGCGCGCCCGCTCCGGTCCCCGCCGGCGGGTCTTGGAGGCTCTTGGCATCCGGCGGGAGCCACCAGAAGCCCGGGGAGAGAAGAGCGCCGCTCCGGTCCCCGCCGGCGGGACTTGGAGGCTCTTGGCATCCGGCGGGAGTCACCAGAGGCCCGGGGGGAGAAGAGCGCCGCTCCGGTCCCCGCCGGCGGGACTTGGAGGCTCTTGGCATCCGGCGGGAGTCACCAGAGGCCCGGGGAGAGAAGAGCGCCGCTCCGGTACCCGCAGCCGGGGAGCGGCGCTAGGCTGTAGCCGGCGGAGGCTCACCCTGGCCGGGCGAGCCGAGCGCGCCGCTCCGGTCCCCGCCGGCGGGACTGTGAGTGCACGGGCAGCCGTCTGGAGCCTCCACGAGCCCGGACACGAAAAAGCGCCGCTCCGGTAACATCCAGCGGGGAGCGGCCGCATGCGGTAGCCGGCGGAGGCTCACCACGGCCGGGCATGCCGAGCGCGCCCGCTCCGGTCCCCGCCGGCGGGACTGTGAGTGCACGGGCAGCCGTCTGGAGCCTCCACGAGCCCGGACACGAAAAAGCGCCGCTCCGGTAACATCCAGCGGGGAGCGGCGCTAGGCTGTAGCCGGCGGAGGCTCACCACGGCCGGGCATGCCGAGCGCGCCCGCTCCGGTCCCCGCCGGCGGGACTTGGAGGCTCTTGGCATCCGGCGGGAGTCACCAGAGGCCCGGGGGGAGAAGAGCGCCGCTCCGGTCCCCGCCGGCGGGACTTGGAGGCTCTTGGCATCCGGCGGGAGTCACCAGAGGCCCGGGGAGAGAAGAGCGCCGCTCCGGTACCCGCCGCCGGGGAGCGGCGCTTGGCGGTAGCCGGCG
>NW_027210008.1:140000-142667 GCF_027789765.1 Dendropsophus ebraccatus
TGCACCAAAGTCGGATACGAGTCAGTGTCCGTCCCGGTTCTCCCCAGCGGTCCCTGGACGCCCTCGGATGCGGGCGAGGGTGCACCAAAGTCGGATACGAGTCCGGGTCCGGTCCGGTTCTCCCCAGCGGTCCCTGGAGGCCCTTGGATGCGGGCCAGGGTGCACCAAAGTCGGATACGAGTCCGGGTCTTGTCCGGTTCTCCCTAGCGGTCCCTGGAGGCCCTTGGATGCGGGCCAGGGTGCACCAAAGTCGGATACAAGTCCGGGTCCGTCCCGGTTCTCCCCAGCGGTCCCCGGACGCCCTCGGATGCGGGCCAGGGTGCACCAAAGTCGGATACGAGTCAGTGTCCGTCCCGGTTCTCCCCAGCGGTCCCTGGACGCCCTTGGATGCGGGCGAGGGTGCACCAAAGTCGGATACAAGTCAGTGTCCGTCCCGGTTCTCCCCAGCGGTCCCTGGACGCCCTTGGATCCGGGCGAGGGTGCACCAAAGTCGGGTACGAGTCCGGGTCCGTCCCGGACCGGGGGAGCGGGCGCCGGCGCTGTGGGGAGCCGATCCCGGGCTCCAGCAGAGTCTATTCGGGGACCGGCTTGTCGGGGGCACTCGCGTCCGGGGTCATGGAACTCCGGCCCGGGTAAAGCCTCGAGGAGCTCCGTCAGAGAACCGGGATGAGGTCGGATTTGAACGCTTTACCCGGGCCGGAGTTCCAGGAGCCCGGCCACATTCCGGCGACGTCCCGCTAAAACGGGGGCGGTGACACTCGACGCCAGACCTCGTTTCCGCCACCGCCAGCCCTACTCTAAGGGAACGGGGCGTCCCCCCCGGCTGTCCTCGGAGGCCATCGACTGCGGGCTAAGGTGCATTAAAAGTCGGATACGAGTCCGGGTCCGTCCCGGTTCTCCCCACGGTCCCTGGACGCCCTTGGATGCGGGCGAGGGTGCACCACAGTCGGGTACGAGTCCAGTGTCCGTCCCGGTTCTCCCAGCGGTCCCCGGACGCCCTTGATGCGGGCGAGGGTGCACCAAAGTCGGGTAAGAGTCAGTGTCCGTCCCGGTTCTCCCCAGCGGTCCCCGGACGCCCTTGGATGCGGGCGAGGGTGCACTAAAGTCGGGTACGAGTCAGTGTCCGTCCCGGTTCTCCCCAGCGGTCCCTGGACGCCCTCGGATGCGGGCGAGGGTGCACCAAAGTCGGATACGAGTCCGGGTCCGGTCCGGTTCTCCCTAGCGGTCCCTGGAGGCCCTTGGATGCGGGCCAGGGTGCACCAAAGTCGGATACAAGTCCGGGTCCGTCCCGGTTCTCCCTAGCGGTCCCTGGAGGCCCTTGGATGCGGGCCAGGGTGCACCAAAGTCGGATACAAGTCCGGGTCTTGTCCGGTTCTCCCTAGCGGTCCCTGGAGGCCCTTGGATGCGGGCCAGGGTGCACCAAAGTCGGATACAAGTCCGGGTCCGTCCCGGTTCTCCCCAGCGGTCCCCGGACGCCCTTGGATGCGGGCCAGGGTGCACCAAAGTCGGATACGAGTCAGTGTCCGTCCCGGTTCTCCCCAGCGGTCCCTGGACGCCCTTGGATGCGGGCGAGGGTGCGCCAAAGTCGGATACGAGTCAGGGTCCGTCCCGGTTCTCCCCAGCGGTCCCCGGACGCCCTCGGATGCGGGCCAGGGTGCACCAAAGTCGGATACGAGTCAGTGTCCGTCCCGGTTCTCCCCAGCGGTCCCCTGGACGCCCTTGGATGCGGGCCAGGGTGCACCAAAGTCGGATACGAGTCAGTGTCCGTCCCGGTTCTCCCCAGCGGTCCCTGGACGCCCTTGGATCCGGGCGAGGGTGCACCAAAGTCGGGTACGAGTCCGGGTCCGTCCCGGACCGGGGGAGCGGGCGCCGGCGCTGTGGGGAGCCGATCCCGGGCTCCAGCAGAGTCTATTCGGGGACCGGCTTGTCGGGGGCACCTCGCGTCCGGGGTCATGGAACTCCGACCCGGACTAAAGCCTCGAGGAGCTCCCGGTCAGAGAACCGGGATGAGGTCGGATTTGAACGCTTTACCCGGGCCGGAGTTCCAGGAGCCCGGCCACATTCCGGCGACGTCCCGCTAAAACGGGGGCGGTGACACTCGACGCCAGACCTCGTTTCCGCCACCCGCCAGCCCTACTCTAAGGGACGGGCGTCCCCCCGGCGGTCCTCGGAGGCATCGGATGCGGGCTAAGTGCATTAAAAGTCGGATACGAGTCCGGGTCCGTCCCGGTTCTCCCCAGCGGTCCCTGGACGCCCTTGGATGCGGGCGAGGGTGCACCAAAGTCGGGTACGAGTCAGTGTCCGTCCCGGTTCTCCCCAGCGGTCCCTGGACGCCCTTGGATGCGGGCGAGGGTGCACCAAAGTCGGGTACGAGTCAGTGTCCGTCCCGGTTCTCCCCAGCGGTCCCCTGGACGCCCTTGGATGCGGGCGAGGGTGCACTAAAGTCGGGTACGAGTCAGTGTCCGTCCCGGTTCTCCCCAGCGGTCCCTGGACGCCCTCGGATGCGGGCGAGGGTGCACCAAAGTCGGATACGAGTCCGGGTCCGTCCCGGTTCTCGGAGGCTCTTGGCATCCGGGCGGGAGTCACCAGAGGCCCGGGGAGAAGAGCGCCGCTCCGGTCCCCGCCGGCGGACTTTGAGGGCTCTTGGCATTCCGGCGGGAGTCACCA
>NW_027210009.1:0-141955 GCF_027789765.1 Dendropsophus ebraccatus
CTAAGCCTCAAAATAATGACTTTTTTCCTAAGGTGGTAGGAATGAAACTCAGTGCGGGCTGGATGGGTCCCCCTGGGCACCGCAGACCTAAGCTTGTTAACTCCTACCTCTTAAAGGGACCGAGAAAAAAATGACCTTTTCTGCACTCCAATGTAAGTCAATGGGGCGATTTTTTGGCTATGTGCTAGAAATGAAATTCAGTGCGGATTGGATGACAGGCACCCTAGGCACCCAGGATCGGCTTTAGTTTCACGTGTATCTCTTAAGCCGGCAGAGAAAATCCCACCTGATATGCGCTCCACACAATTGAATAGAGCCGCCATTGATTTTCTATGGGAATTGCAGAAATGACTTCTAAGCCTCAAATATTTACTTTTTTCCTAAGGTGGTAGGAATGAAACTCAGTGTGGGCTGGATGGGGTCCCCCCTGGGCACCGCAGACCTAAGCTTGTTTAACTCCTACCTCTTAAAGGGACCGAGAAAAAATGACCTTTTCTGCACTCCAATGTAAGTCAATGGGCGATTTTTTGGCTATGTGCTAGAAATGAAATTCAGTGCGGATTGGATGACAGGCACCCTAGGCACCCAGGATCGGCTTTAGTTTCACGTGTATCTCTTAAGCCGGCAGAGAAACCCACCTGATATGCGCTCCACACAATTGAATTAGAGACGCCGTTGATTTTCTATGGGAATTGCAGAAATGACTTCTAAGCCTCAAAATAATGACTTTTTTTCCTAAGGTGGTAGGAATGAAACTCAGTGCGGGCTGGATGGGGTCCCCCCTGGGCACCGCAGCTCTAAGCTTGTTTAACTCCTACCTCTTAAAGGGACCGAGAAAAAAATGACCTTTTCTGCACTCCAATGTAAGTCAATGGGGCGATTTTTTGGCTATGTGCTAGAAATGAAATTCAGTGCGGATTGGATGACAGGCACCCTAGGCACCCAGGATCGGCTTTAGTTTCACGTGTATCTCTTAAGGCGGCAGAGAAAATCTACCTGATATGCGCTCCACACAATTGAATAGAGACGCCATTGATTTTCTATGGGAATTGCAGAAATGACTTCTAAGCCTCAAAATAATGACTTTTTTTCCTAAGGTGGTAGGAATAAAACTCAGTGTGGGCTGGATGGGGTCCCCCCTGGGCACCGCAGACCTAAGCTTGTTTAACTCCTACCTCTTAAAGGGACCGAGAAAAAATGACCTTTTCTGCACTCCAATGTAAGTCAATGGGGCGATTTTTTGGCTATGTGCTAGAAATGAAATTCAGTGCGGATTGGATGACAGGCACCCTAGGCACCCAGGATCGGCTTTAGTTTCACGTGTATCTCTTAAGGCGGCAGAGAAAATCCACCTGATATGCGCTCCACACAATTGAATAGAGACGCCGTTGATTTTCTATGGGAATTGCAGAAATGACTTCTAAGCCTCAAATAATGACTTTTTTTCCCTGGTGGTAGGAATGAAAACTCAGTGCGGGCTGGATGGGGTCCCCCTGGGCACCGCAGCTCTAAGCTTGTTTAACTCCTACCTCTTAAAGGGACCGAGAAAAAATGACCTTTTCTGCACTCCAATGTAAGTCAATGGGGCGATTTTTTGGCTATGTGCTAAGAAATGAAATTCAGTGCGGATTGGATGACAGGCACCCTAGGCACCCAGGATCGGCTTTAGTTTCACGTGTAATCTCTTAAGGCGGCAGAGAAAATCCACCTGATATGCGCTCCACACAATTGAATAGAGACGCCATTGATTTTCTATGGGAATTGCAGAAATGACTTCTAAGCCTCAAAATAATGACTTTTTTTCCTAAGGTGGTAGGAATGAAACTCAGTGTGGGCTGGATGGGGTCCCCCCTGGACACCGCAGACCTAAGCTTGTTTAACTCCTACCTCTGAAAGGGACCGAGAAAAAATGACCTTTTCTGCACTCCAATGTAAGTCAATGGGGCGATTTTTTGGCTATGTGCTAGAAATGAAATTCAGTGCGGATTGGATGACAGGCACCCTAGGCACCCAGGATCGGCTTTAGTTTCACGTGTATCTCTTAAGCCGGCAGAGAAAACCCACCTGATATGCGCTCCACACAATTGAATTAGAGACGCCGTTGATTTTCTATGGGAATTGCAGAAATGACTTCTAAGCCTCAAAATAATGATTTTTTTCCTAAGGTGGTAGGAATGAAACTCAGTGCGGGCTGGATGGGGTCCCCCCTGGGCACCGCAGACCTAAGCTTGTTTAACTCCTACCTCTTAAAGGGACCGAGAAAAAATGACATTTTCTGCACTCCAATGTAAGTCAATGGGCGATTTTTGGCTATGTGCTAGAAATGAAATTCAGTGCGGATTGGATGACAGGCACCCTAGGCACCCAGGATCGGCTTTAGTTTCACGTGTATCTCTTAAGCCGGCAGAGAAAATCCACCTGATATGCGTTCCACACAATTGAATAGAGACGCCATTGATTTTCTATGGGAATTGCAGAAATGACTTCTAAGCCTCAAAATAATGACTTTTTTTCCTAAGGTGGTAGGAATGAAACTCAGTGTGGGCTGGATGGGGTCCCCCCTGGGCACCGCAGACCTAAGCTTGTTTAACTCCTACCTCTTAAAGGGACCGAGAAAAAATGACCTTTTCTGCACTCCAATGTAAGTCAATGGGGCGATTTTTGGCTATGTGCTAGAAATGAAATTCAGTGCGGATTGGATGACAGGCACCCTAGGCACCCAGGATCGGCTTTAGTTTCACGTGTATCTCTTAAGCCGGCAGAGAAAAATCCACCTGATATGCGCTCCACACAATTGAATAGAGACGCCATTGATTTTCTAACAAATTTAAATTTTATTAAAGAAATAAAGGGTTACAGAAAAAAGAAACACCGTAATAAAGCAGTATGAGAGCAAGAGTATTATCTTTGGGGTGTATTATGGGAGAGGCTATGTAAAGAAGAAGGGGAGGGGGGGTGGGGGTGGGGGGTATGGAGTGTTGGTAGGGGAGGGATGGGATAGGGGGGTAAGGGACCATGAAATGAAGACAAAAAACAAACTCTACTATTGATTAAGTGCATAGTCTCTATCAATAGGTAGCTTATATCACATGTCTTGGTATGCCCCCATATAATACAGTATGATTATACTATGAAACGCCCCTAGAATGGTCTTACACCAAACGGGGATAAGAGATAGCCTCTAGTAGGTAAGGATAAGGTGGGGGGTGAAAACCAGAAAAAGAGATAGGATTAGGCATGGATACTGCGGCTGTGTGCTTATAAGGCCAGAGGCCTATTATATTTATGTCTCCTTTATAGATATCTTTACGTATCAAATAATAGACATAACATACCTTCATACTTGTCGTTGGCAACACAGAGACATTGATTGAATCAAGGCTTCAAGGACCGACTTCTTTCGTGCGGTATGACATAGAGAAAGATCAGTGTTTCTCTGAAATATGTATGTGTACGAACACTGCTTTATATTATTAAACTATGACTCTATCTATGTTGTGTGACTTGTGTGGGCTGAACTCAATAAAAGTTTATATTGATCTGTCTCTTTGAATTTTTCCCAGTTATTCCATTTAGTATGGAATTTCTTCCCAGTGTCCAGATCTTCTGAAACTAGTTCTTCTAATCGGTGTATCATGTTTACTTCTTCAACCCATTCATAGATATAAGGTGCTGACGTGGATCTCCACTTCCTCGCAATTATTGCTCTAGCTGCGGTCAGAAGAAAGCCCACCACTGAGTTTTTTCACCATGTGTCTCTGTCCTGTTATCATTGATAGTAGCGCCTGTTTGGGCTGATTGTCCACCTGAATATCCACTATATTGTTTATGACACTTATTACCTCTGACCAAAAGTTTTTTACTATGGAACAATCCCACCATATGTGTAACATAGTGCCTCTCTCCATACCACATCTCCAGCAGAGATCGCTACGATTTGGATACATTGAGGCTAATTTAGCTGGCACAAGGTACCATCGAGCCAAAATTTTGAAGTTCCTCTCTTGTATTTTACAAGAGATGGAAGTCTTGTGCGTTAAGTAGAAGGCCATGGAGACCTCCTCAGGTGTGAAAGAGATCCCCAATTCCCTTTCCCAGCTTGTAAGGTAATCCGGACGAAATTCTTCTTCACCAGATACCAGTAGTTTATATATCAGCGAGACAGCTTTAGATGTGGTGGATGAAGAGACACATAGCTCTTCAAAGGGCAATAGATTCCTAGTCAAACTAAGTGTATGTTTCTGTCTTTCAACAAATGATTCTAGTTGAGAATATTGTAATTGTACTGTTTCTAGTGGTAGGGCTTCTCTTTCCTTTTTAAAAGGGAGGTCCTCAATCAGTTTAACCCTATTCTTGGAAAGTAGAGAGTGAAATGTGATATTCCTATCAGTAGGGATACCTAGGAAGGCGCGTTTGTGTAAGGCTGGTATGAATCTCAAATTTCGGCCTAATGGTATGAGGGGACCATCTGCCTTAAATTGTTCTGACATCATATGTTTGGGAGAGTTTATTAAAGATACAATGGAGGCACTGACTGGAGATGAAGATATAGATTTTATGTCTTTCAAGATCTCTTTAGGAGTCCACAAGATAGCTGCAGGTTCAAAATTTGTAATATCGGCCTCCAATTGTATCCACAATTTGTTATTTCTGTGTTTGAAAGCATCAAAGACCCTGTTCAGAATGGCCGCTTGATAATATGCTTTGCAACTTGGCAAAGTTAAGCCTCCCTCTAGTTTAGGTCTAATAAGTGTCTTTGAAGCAATGCGGGCAGGTTTTTGGGCCCAAACAAATTTAGTGAAGGTTGAGTTCATCCTGGATAGGTAGGGCTGTTTCAAAGTTGCAGGAACCGCTTGAAATAAATACAACAAGCGTGGCAAAACATTCATTTTTAAGATGTTGATCCTTCCTATCCAGGAGAACTCCTTCTTTTCCCACCCTCCCATATCACTTTTTATTTTTTTCATTAAGGGGTCAAAGTTCTCTTTAATTATAGTCTCTGGGGAAGTCGCTATTTGTGTCCCTAAGTAGCTAAGCGTGTTTGTCCTCCAATTAAAGGGGTAATTTTCTGTTAAATTTTTCCTATTCTCTTCTGATAATGCTATAGTAAGCGCTTCACATTTGTTTACATTCAGTTTATAGTTACTGTGAAAGGCAAACTCCTCAATGGTAGCTAATAGAGAGGGCAGTGATGTATGTGGTTGCGTAATAAAAAGAAGTAGGTCGTCTGCGTAAGCTGAGCAGACATGGTGTCTGTTCCCCACCCTAATACCTTTAATGTCCGGATTGTTCCTAATCGAATTCAATAAATGTTCCATGCATAAGACATAGAGCATTGGTGAAAGGGGGCATCCCTGGCGTGTTCCATTTCTAATATTTAATGTCTGTGACAATGTTCCATTGATTTTTATTTTAGCGGATGGGTTATTATAAAGAGCCATTATTTTAGAAATCAAATTTGGGCCTAGTCCAATTTGCTTTAACGTGAGCTCCAGGAATTTCCAATCGACCCTGTCAAAGGCCTTCTCAGCGTCTAGCGCAAGGAGTACTGTGCCAAGTCTAGCATTGTGTGAGTAATTAGCAAGAGCAAACGCTCTAAGCGTATTGTCTCTTGCTTCTCTGTTTTGAATAAATCCCACTTGATCAGGGTCGACTAAAAACTCCAGGAGCCCCGAAAGTCTATTCGCGATAATTTTTGAGTAAATTTTTGTATCTACATTGAGTAGGGAAATGGGCCTAAAGTTGTAACATGAACTCGCGTCCTTGCCTTCTTTTGGGATTACTGTGATGAATGCTTCTAAAGCTGAGGGAGGAAATTTTTGTGATGTGGAGATGGAATTAAACGCTTTTAAAAGGTGGGGAGAAATGATATCTGAGAATAGTTTATAAAACTTAGCTGTATAACCATCTGGGCCTGGAGATTTGCCATTTGAGAGGTTTCTAATGACTTCTTTAATCTCTCCCAGTGTGAACTCTTCATCTAGCTCACTACTCTCGACAGGAGATATTTCAGGGAGTTTAGTTTTGTTGATATATTCTAGCATTGAGTCAGGTGAGGATGTCATATCTGGTGGTCTATTATTCTTGGGGAGCTGGTATAATTTATCATAAAAATTTTTAAAGGTATCGGAAATCTCTTCTGTTTTGTATGTGATAACACCTTTTGTATTTCTAATAGAGGGAATAATATTGGATGTTCTTTTATTCTTCAGGGCGTTCGCCAAAAATCTACTGGGCCTGTTACTCCAAATATAAAAACTCTTCCCACAAATTTGCACAGTCCTTTTATACTGCTCGTGGATAATATCCTTTATTTTACCTCTTGTTTCAGTCAATTCTATTAATGTCTCGGGCAATAAGGACCTTTTATGTACTGCTTCTAAGTCATCTAATTTGGATAAGAGGCCGTTCAATTTTTTCGTTTTGTCCCTTTTAAGTCTAGCCCCGTGAGAAATCAAGATACCCCTTGCAGAGGCTT
Organism: Dendropsophus ebraccatus; assembly: GCF_027789765.1. Lineage (NCBI taxonomy): Eukaryota > Metazoa > Chordata > Amphibia > Anura > Hylidae > Dendropsophus > Dendropsophus ebraccatus. The sequence goes on from NW_027210009.1 coordinate 6,479, forward strand.
TAAAGGCTTCCCATTTGAAAACCTCTGCAGTAGGGTCACTTTTATGAGCCTGATCAAAAATGTCAAATGTGTTTTTGAGATCGGCTACACATGCGGTATCATCTAACAGGGACTCATTTAATCTCCATGTTGCGGCCAGCTTCTTTTTAGGAAGAAGAGCCAAAGTGATGTGCACTGGTGCGTGATCAGATAATACTAGATTTCCTATTGAAGCGTCTTTAACGAGACCCAGAAGGGGATGTGCTGTAAAAATATAATCCAGTCTCGAGTAAGAAGCTGTTGGGGCGGAGTAAAATGAATAATCTCTTTCAGTAGAATTTAAAAGTCTTCATGAGTCGTACAATTTGAGATCCCTCAGGGATTTTTGGATTTTCTTAATTTCCCTGAAGGCAATTTTTGTTTTTCCTGAGGATGTGTCTACCAAAGGATTCATAGGTACGTTGAAATCCCCTCCGAGTAATATCTGACCCTTTGCGAATAATTGAAGCTCACTCAATGTCTCAGTAATGAATTTGGCCTGATTTAGATTTGGTGCATATAGGTTTGCTAGGGTTAGGGCCTCTTCTGCAATTATACAATTGATGAAGATATATCTGGCATCTGAGTCAATTTTAGCATCTACCAATTTAAAAGGGAGTGTTCTATGGATGCCTATAGAGACCCCTTTTGTCTTTTTATCGGGTGAAGTTGCGTGAAACCAATTGGTGAAATATCTATTTTTCCCTAAATCAGGGGTTTTATCTGTTTTAAAATGAGTTTCTTGAAGCATGACTATATGTGTTTTCCTCTTATGTAGTGAGTATAGTATGTTTGAGCGTTTTTCCGGTGTATTGAACCCATTTACGTTTAGTGTTGTGATGGTGATGTCTGTCATCGTGCTTATGTGAATGGGTAACTTACAGTTAGGCGGGTGTCTATGTCTGTCGAGTTATCTTGTTTTCGGTCGTATAGAAGTGTCCTCTGTGTTGCCAAGGACTATTCGTGAACACAACCGCAGGAGAATGTATAGAGAAGAGAAGAGCTAGATGGAACTGGAAAAAAAGAAAAGGGAGAGGTTAAGCACTTCGGAAACAAGCAATCTGTAAAGACGAATAAATTCAAACTAAACTAAAGGAAAACAAAAACCTAAACTAACAAAAAAAAGCGAACAAATCGCAGGGGTCTAATTATGACAATTTGTCAAAAGGTCTTGAAAACAAGACAAACTACTGGGTGGGTGGGTTGACACTCTGATAGGCCTAAGTGAGGCCAGAAGTGTCTTGGCCTATTCTACCTCAAGATATCCTCATCGTTTTCATTTCGGAGGGAATGAGAAAACAGTGCAAGAAAATACTTTGAAGTGCACTTACATAGTATCTAATTGATGGAACCTTTACCTAGGTAGCTTATTTTACCTTGCTCGTCTTGGAAGTAATTTCTGAGCCTCAGGAAAAAACAACAAGCAGAAGCTCCAAAATTACTACCAATCTAAGAGAGCATATCTATCAAGATAAAACTATTATTACTAGGGGTTCTACCCTTATGGCTAACGTTTACGCAATTAAGTATCTAGGCAAAACTATCCAACAGCTGCTACTTCAGGAAGAAAACATGCATGGTAATAGAAACATAAATACGACAACTTAAACATGGAGCAGCATCTCGGTACAATCTTCAACGCGGTCCTGCTTGTTGGTTCCTCTTTGACTTCTTCTCCCTCTCTCTTTGGGGTTGTGGAGGCAGGTCTCGTCTCTCGACGTCATCTGTATCCTCAGGTCTTGGTCTTGAGATGTAGCCAGGCGGAGGTAGGATCATAGTCTCATGCAGGTCACACCATTCAGGGAGGTACAAACTTCGAAGCTTCAATGCTGTCAGAAACTCCGGAAGGTCCTTAGGTTCTCTCAATATAAGAGTGCTCCCCTCGAATCTCACCGACAAAGAAAACGGGAATCCCCACTTGTATGGTATGTTGAGCTCCTGCAGTTTTTGCGTGAGGGGCCTAAGCGTCGCTCTTTGTCTCAGAGTTAATAATGATAAATCTGTGAACAACTGGATCTTGGCCCCATTAAAATCAATGTTATGGATTTCTCTCGCCCTCTTCATGATGTCTTCCTTTAACGTGTAGTAATGCACTCTGCATATGGTATCTCTGGGCCTTCTTGAATCTCTCCCCTTTGGCTTTAGGGCTCGATGGACCCTATCAAGTTCTATATGGGTATCAGGGGATCTTCCCAGAATCTTATTAAACAGAGATGTAACTGCCCCGTATAATTCCACAGTCTTAACCTCTTCCGGTAGCCCTCTGATCCTTATATTATTTCGACGGCTCCTGTTCTCGACGTCGTCAAGTCTGAGGGTAATCATCTTCTGGGAAATTTTTAGGGATTCTGTAACGTAAGTCAACTCCCTTATTTTGTCGTCGTGTGTCATCTGTGATTTTTCAAGGCCCTCCGTTTTATTTTCCAGGATTATAATTTTGTCCTGTACTACCGTAAGGTCTCTTTTCCACGCTGCTTTAAGATCTTTTCCCAGGTTATTCAAATCCTGTTTAGTAGGGATTAATGACAGCAACGCCTGCAACTCAGGGTGACCCTGTAACGCCTTCATCGCATTTTCAGAGGTGGCTGTTTGCACTGGGATATTTGGCGTGGGCAGATGTATTACAGAATCAGCTGAAGAGGTCGAGGATTCGTCAGATGATGACAAGTCATGGGTATAGAACGACTTGTTCATCTCATGTTTATTTGGCGTTTTCAGCAGCTTCCTCTTAATTGGGGGCATACTTTCTTCATCTGAATCATTCGGGGTTGAGTACCCTTCTGATGCATCTGAATCCTGAGACCCTCTTTTATATTGCACAGGTCCCTGTGGGAGAGTGGAATTTTGTCCCGTAATTTTATTATCGCATTGCGATTGGGTCACTTCCATGTCACAGGTCTGATCTCTAGGCATCACATCAGCTTTAGGGGTTGGGGGGGCGGGAACAACTGCATTAACATTGTGCTTATTAGCAGAGTGTGGCAATTTCCTGCTCGCCTCCTCCAATATGGCCGACTGTGCAGATGATGCTATGACAGGCCTCCCCTGGGCATCAGTACTTTCATTGGGGCTTATGTGCGACTCTACAGGCAGCCTCTGCATCTGGGGGTCCCATTGCACAATAATGGAGTTCTTTTTAGGGACTGCGCCCAATTCCCCTCTAGCATTCTGCATAGTTTTCTTCTCTGCCCCAACCAAGATGGCCGTCGTCTCTGAACTTTCAGTGGCTAGTGGGGGCATATTAATCTGGCCATCCTTCACAATTCCCCCTGATTTATCAGCTTTACGGAGCGCTACCAGCTCCTTACTCACTGCGGGGACCTCTGCTGTCGGATCTTTTGCTGATTCAGCTTTTTGCCCGGCATCTCTCCTCCGGGCCGAGTCATCCAAGATGGCCGCCGGCACTTCTATTCTCGAGCCGCGGCTGCTCCGCTCTGCAGCTTCCCCTGCATGCCGCTCCGTGCCTCCCGCTGACAGCATAATTCTGTTCCCCGACGTCTCCTTGTTCTTATTCTTCTTGTCGGGCTTCATGCTGTCCCCTGTCGTGGTGCTGAATCCCTCAGATGCTGAGGCCGACACCGGAGCTCACTCTAAGCGCAGCCGGCCATCAGAGAGCCAAGCCACGCCCGCCATTGATTTTCTATGGGAATTGCAGAAATGACTTCTAAGCCTCAAAATAATGACTTTTTTTCCTAAGGTGGTAGGAATGAAACTCAGTGTGGGCTGGATGGGGTCCCCCCTGGGCACCGCAGACCTAAGCTTGTTTAACTCCTACCTCTTAAAGGGACCGAGAAAAAATGACCTTTTCTGCACTCCAATGTAAGTCAATGGGGCGATTTTTTGGCTATGTGCTAGAAATGAAATTCAGTGCGGATTGGATGACAGGCACCCTAGGCACCCAGGATCGGCATTAGTTTCACGTGTATCTCTTAAGCCGGCAGAGAAAACCCACCTGATATGCGCTCCACACAATTGAATTAGAGACGCCGTTGATTTTCTATGGGAATTGCAGAAATGACTTCTAAGCCTCAAAATAATGACTTTTTTTTCCTAAGGTGGTAGGAATGAAACTCAGTGCGGGCTGGATGGGGTCCCCCCTGGGCACCGCAGACCTAAGCTTGTTTAACTCCTACCTCTTAAAGGGACCGAGAAAAAATGACCTTTTCTGCACTCCAATGTAAGTCAATGGGGCGATTTTTTGGCTATGTGCTAGAAATGAAATTCAGTGCGGATTGGATGACAGGCACCCTAGGCACCCAGGATCGGCTTTAGTTTCACGTGTATCTCTTAAGCCGGCAGAGAAAACCCACCTGATATGCGCTCCACACAATTGAATTAGAGACGCCGTTGATTTTCTATGGGAATTGCAGAAATGACTTCTAAGCCTCAAAATAATGACTTTTTTTCCTAAGGTGGTAGGAATGAAAATCAGTGCGGGCTGGATGGGGTCCCCCCTGGGCACCGCAGACCTAAGCTTGTTTAACTCCTACCTCTTAAAGGGACCGAGAAAAAATGACCTTTTCTGCACTCCAATGTAAGTCAATGGGGCGATTTTTTGGCTATGTGCTAGAAATGAAATTCAGTGCGGATTGGATGACAGGCACCCTAGGCACCCAGGATCGGCTTTAGTTTCACGTGTATCTCTTAAGCCGGCAGAGAAAATCCACCTGATATGCGCTCCACACAATTGAATAGAGACGCCATTGATTTTCTATGGGAATTGCAGAAATGTCTTCTAAGCCTCAAAATAATGACTTTTTTTCCTAAGGTGGTAGGAATGAAACTCAGTGTGGGCTGGATGGGGTCCCCCCTGGGCACCGCAGACCTAAGCTTGTTTAACTCCTACCTCTTAAAGGGACCGAGAAAAAATGACCTTTTCTGCACTCCAATGTAAGTCAATGGGGCGATTTTTTGGCTATGTGCTAGAAATGAAATTCAGTGCGGATTGGATGACAGGCACCCTAGGCACCCAGGATCGGCTTTAGTTTCACGTGTATCTCTTAAGCCGGCAGAGAAAACCCACCTGATATGCGCTCCACACAATTGAATTAGAGACGCCGTTGATTTTCTATGGGAATTGCAGAAATGACTTCTAAGCCTCAAAATAATGACTTTTTTTCCTAAGGTGGTAGGAATGAAACTCAGTGCGGGCTGGATGGGGTCCCCCCTGGGCACCGCAGACCTAAGCTTGTTTAACTCCTACCTCTTAAAGGGACCGAGAAAAAATGACCTTTTCTGCACTCCAATGTAAGTCAATGGGGCGATTTTTTGGCTATGTGCTAGAAATGAAATTCAGTGCGGATTGGATGACAGGCACCCTAGGCACCCAGGATCGGCTTTAGTTTCACGTGTATCTCTTAAGCCGGCAGAGAAAATCCACCTGATATGCGCTCCACACAATTGAATAGAGACGCCGTTGATTTTCTATGGGAATTGCAGAAATGACTTCTAAGCCTCAAAATAATGACTTTTTTTCCTAAGGTGGTAGGAATGAAACTCAGTGTGGGCTGGATGGGGTCCCCCCTGGGCACCGCAGACCTAAGCTTGTTTAACTCCTACCTCTTAAAGGGACCGAGAAAAAATGACCTTTTCTGCACTCCAATGTAAGTCAATGGGGCGACTTTTTGGCTATGTGCTAGAAATGAAATTCAGTGCGGATTGGATGACAGGCACCCTAGGCACCCAGGATCGGCTTTAGTTTCACGTGTATCTCTTAAGCCGGCAGAGAAAATCCACCTGATATGCGCTCCACACAATTGAATAGAGACGCCATTGATTTTCTATGGGAATTGCAGAAATGACTTCTAAGCCTCAAAATAATGACTTTTTTTCCTAAGGTGGTAGGAATGAAACTCAGTGTGGGCTGGATGGGGTCCCCCCTGGGCACCGCAGACCTAAGCTTGTTTAACTCCTACCTCTTAAAGGGACCGAGAAAAAAATGACCTTTTCTGCACTCCAATGTAAGTCAATGGGGCGATTTTTTGGCTATGTGCTAGAAATGAAATTCAGTGCGGATTGGATGACAGGCACCCTAGGCACCCAGGATCGGCTTTAGTTTCACGTGTATCTCTTAAGCCGGCAGAGAAAATCCACCTGATATGCGCTCCACACAATTGAATAGAGACGCCATTGATTTTCTATGGGAATTGCAGAAATGACTTCTAAGCCTCAAAATAATGACTTTTTTTCCTAAGGTGGTAGGAATGAAACTCAGTGTGGGCTGGATGGGGTCCCCCCTGGGCACCGCAGACCTAAGCTTGTTTAACTCCTACCTCTTAAAGGGACCGAGAAAAAATGACCTTTTCTGCACTCCAATGTAAGTCAATGGGGCGATTTTTTGGCTATGTGCTAGAAATGAAATTCAGTGCGGATTGGATGACAGGCACCCTAGGCACCCAGGATCGGCTTTAGTTTCACGTGTATCTCTTAAGCCGGCAGAGAAAACCCACCTGATATGCGCTCCACACAATTGAATTAGAGACGCCGTTGATTTTCTATGGGAATTGCAGAAATGACTTCTAAGCCTCAAAATAATGACTTTTTTTCCTAAGGTGGTAGGAATGAAACTCAGTGCGGGCTGGATGGGGTCCCCCCTGGGCACCGCAGCTCTAAGCTTGTTTAACTCCTACCTCTTAAAGGGACCGAGAAAAAATGACCTTTTCTGCACTCCAATGTAAGTCAATGGGGCGATTTTTTGGCTATGTGCTAGAAATGAAATTCAGTGCGGATTGGATGACAGGCACCCTAGGCACCCAGGATCGGCTTTAGTTTCACGTGTATCTCTTAAGGCGGCAGAGAAAATCCACCTGATATGCGCTCCACACAATTGAATAGAGACGCCATTGATTTTCTATGGAAATTGCAGAAATGACTTCTAAGCCTCAAAATAATGACTTTTTTTCCTAAGGTGGTAGGAATGAAACTCAGTGTGGGCTGGATGGGGTCCCCCCTGGGCACCGCAGACCTAAGCTTGTTTAACTCCTACCTCTTAAAGGGACCGAGAAAAAATGACCTTTTCTGCACTCCAATGTAAGTCAATGGGGCGATTTTTTGGCTATGTGCTAGAAATGAAATTCAGTGCGGATTGGATGACAGGCACCCTAGGCACCCAGGATCGGCTTTAGTTTCACGTGTATCTCTTAAGCCGGCAGAGAAAATCCACCTGATATGCGCTCCACACAATTGAATAGAGACGCCATTGATTTTCTATGGGAATTGCAGAAATGACTTCTAAGCCTCAAAATAATGACTTTTTTTCCTAAGGTGGTAGGAATGAAACTCAGTGTGGGCTGGATGGGGTCCCCCCTGGGCACCGCAGACCTAAGCTTGTTTAACTCCTACCTCTTAAAGGGACCGAGAAAAAATGACCTTTTCTGCACTCCAATGTAAGTCAATGGGGCGATTTTTTGGCTATGTGCTAGAAATGAAATTCAGTGCGGATTGGATGACAGGCACCCTAGGCACCCAGGATCGGCATTAGTTTCACGTGTATCTCTTAAGCCGGCAGAGAAAACCCACCTGATATGCGCTCCACACAATTGAATTAGAGACGCCGTTGATTTTCTATGGGAATTGCAGAAATGACTTCTAAGCCTCAAAATAATGACTTTTTTTCCTAAGGTGGTAGGAATGAAACTCAGTGCGGGCTGGATGGGGTCCCCCCTGGGCACCGCAGACCTAAGCTTGTTTAACTCCTACCTCTTAAAGGGACCGAGAAAAAATGACCTTTTCTGCACTCCAATGTAAGTCAATGGGGCGATTTTTTGGCTATGTGCTAGAAATGAAATTCAGTGCGGATTGGATGACAGGCACCCTAGGCACCCAGGATCGGCTTTAGTTTCACGTGTATCTCTTAAGCCGGCAGAGAAAACCCACCTGATATGCGCTCCACACAATTGAATTAGAGACGCCGTTGATTTTCTATGGGAATTGCAGAAATGACTTCTAAGCCTCAAAATAATGACTTTTTTTCCTAAGGTGGTAGGAATGAAAATCAGTGCGGGCTGGATGGGGTCCCCCCTGGGCACCGCAGACCTAAGCTTGTTTAACTCCTACCTCTTAAAGGGACCGAGAAAAAATGACCTTTTCTGCACTCCAATGTAAGTCAATGGGGCGATTTTTTGGCTATGTGCTAGAAATGAAATTCAGTGCGGATTGGATGACAGGCACCCTAGGCACCCAGGATCGGCTTTAGTTTCACGTGTATCTCTTAAGCCGGCAGAGAAAATCCACCTGATATGCGCTCCACACAATTGAATAGAGACGCCATTGATTTTCTATGGGAATTGCAGAAATGTCTTCTAAGCCTCAAAATAATGACTTTTTTTCCTAAGGTGGTAGGAATGAAACTCAGTGTGGGCTGGATGGGGTCCCCCCTGGGCACCGCAGACCTAAGCTTGTTTAACTCCTACCTCTTAAAGGGACCGAGAAAAAATGACCTTTTCTGCACTCCAATGTAAGTCAATGGGGCGATTTTTTGGCTATGTGCTAGAAATGAAATTCAGTGCGGATTGGATGACAGGCACCCTAGGCACCCAGGATCGGCTTTAGTTTCACGTGTATCTCTTAAGCCGGCAGAGAAAACCCACCTGATATGCGCTCCACACAATTGAATTAGAGACGCCGTTGATTTTCTATGGGAATTGCAGAAATGACTTCTAAGCCTCAAAATAATGACTTTTTTTCCTAAGGTGGTAGGAATGAAAATCAGTGCGGGCTGGATGGGGTCCCCCCTGGGCACCGCAGACCTAAGCTTGTTTAACTCCTACCTCTTAAAGGGACCGAGAAAAAATGACCTTTTCTGCACTCCAATGTAAGTCAATGGGGCGATTTTTTGGCTATGTGCTAGAAATGAAATTCAGTGCGGATTGGATGACAGGCACCCTAGGCACCCAGGATCGGCTTTAGTTTCACGTGTATCTCTTAAGCCGGCAGAGAAAACTCACCTGATATGCGCTCCACACAATTGAATTAGAGACGCCGTTGATTTTCTAACAAATTTAAATTTTATTAAAGAAATATGAAGTTAAACAAAGAGCTCACTAATGAAGCCAAATAAAAAGCAATAATAACATCTTAGAGCAAATTAATAGGGGAAAATAGAAAAAAGAAAAGAAGAAAAGGAAGGGAGGGTATGGGGAGGCTATAGTAGAATTGAATATATCTACTTATAGATTAATTATAACATCTCAAACAAATAATAGTCTAATTTACCTGTCTGGATATAATTCAAGAAGATATCATACGATAGTGCTATAACCATCCCTCAAAGTGATGTCGTAGCATATGAAAATAGGAGCTATTGTATGATGGGGAAAGGAAGAATGGGGGTAAAGAAAAGGATAGTATTGGGGAAATCACTGCGGCTGTGTTCTCTTAAGGCTGATGACCTGTCCTGTTTACTTCCTTACTGTGGAAGTAAACTATATTTACGTCCTTACACATAATCGACAGATCCTACCTTTATGACTTGTCGTTGGCAACACAGAGACATTGATTAATTAGGTGAATTGTGAACTCGGATCTTCCAAAATGTATGACTTGAGTTAATGATAACGACACTTCTGTATGATATGTGTAGATGTCAGCTGCTTTATACTATTAAACCTGAAGTCTTATTATGTTGTGTCATTAGTGGGTACCGGGCTCATTAGGGGATTAAATTGATCAGACACTTTAAATTTTTCCCAATTGCTCCAGTTAATATGAAATTTCTTCCCAGTGTCCAAATCCTCTGACACTAATTCCTCTAATCTATGGATAGTATCCACTTCATCAGCCCATTCAGAGACAGAGGGTGCTGAGGTGGATCTCCATTTTCTCGCAATTATTGCTCTTGCAGCCGTCAGAAGAAAGCCCACTAGGGAGTTTTTCACAATATGTCTTTGTCCTGGGATCATTGATAGTAAGGTTTGCTTTGGCTGGTTATTAATTTGGATATCTACAATATTGTTTATGATGTTAACTACATCTGACCAAAATCTTTTCACTATAGGGCAATCCCACCATATGTGTAGCATAGTGCCCCTGCACCCACCACATCTCCAGCAGAGGTCACTCCGTCTCGGGTACATTAATGCTAATTTAGCTGGCACGAGATACCATCTCGACAAAATCTTAAAATTCCTCTCCTGTATTCTGCAAGAGATGGAAGTCTTGTGTGTCATATGAAGGGCCATAGAGATCTCCTCGGAAGTGAAAGAGACCCCTAATTCCCTTTCCCAGCTTGTAAAGTAATCTGGGCGATATTCCTCATCGCCAGACACCAACAATTTATATATCACTGAAATTGCTTTTGACGTAGTGGATGCAGAGACACAAAGCCCCTCAAACGGCAATAATTTCCTAGTCAGTCTAAGAATATTTTTCTGTCTTTCAAAGAAAGACTCTAATTGTGAATATTGAGTTTGAACTGATTCTAATGGGAGAGCTTCCCTCGCCTCTTTAAAAGGAAGGTCGTCAATCTGTTTAACCCCGTTTTTTAATAGTAAAGAGTGAAACGTAATGTTCTCCTCCGTAGGTATACCTAAAAAAGAGTTTTTGTGTAAAGCAGGAAGGAATCTAAGATTCCTACCTAATGGTATAAGAGGTCCGTCCGGGTTAAATTGTTCTGACATCATGTGTTTAGGTGCTTTTATTAATGATGCAATGGAAGCACTAACCGGTGACGTATGTATTGATCTTATATCTTTTAAGATATCTTTAGGGGTCCATAGAATAGCTGCAGGTTCGAAATTTGTAATGGAGGCTTCCAGCTGTACCCACAATTTATTATTTCTATGCTTGAAAGCGTCAAGTACCCTGTTCAGAATGGCTGCTTGATAATATGCTTTACAGCTCGGTAGAGATAAACCTCCCTCTGACTTAGGTCTGATAAGTATCTTTGTGGCAATACGTGCTGGTTTTTGGGCCCAGACGAATTTAGTAAAAGTCGAGTTCATCCTGGATAAGTAAGGCTGTTTTAGAGTTGCAGGTACCGCTTGGAATAGGTACAGCAAACGTGGTAGTACATTCATTTTAAGGATATTAATCCTGCCTATCCAGGAGAACTCCTTCCCTTCCCATCTTGCCATATCGCTTTTTATCTTTTTCATTAAGGGGTCAAAATTTTCTTTTATTATTATTTCCGGGGATATCGCTATTTGTGTCCCTAAATAGCTAAGTGCGTTTGTCCTCCAATTAAATGGGAAATTTTTCACTAAATTTTCCTTACTCTCTTTTGGAATCGCAATAGTAAGTGCTTCGCATTTGTTCACATTGAGTTTATAATTACTATGAAGTGAGAATTCTTTAATAGTGGCCAATAAGGAGGGTAGGGATGTGTGTGGTTGAGATATGAATAGAAGTAGATCATCAGCATAAGCTGAGCAGAGATGATGTCTTTTCCCTATCTTAATTCCTTTGATGTCAGGATTATTTCTAATCGAATTTAATAAGTGTTCCATGCATAAGACATAGAGCATTGGTGAAAGTGGACATCCCTGACGTGTTCCATTTCTAATGTTTATTGGACGAGATAGTGTGCCATTAATTTTTATTTTAGCGGTGGGATTATTGTAAAGTGCCATTATTTTTGTGGTTAAATTTGGGCCCAATCCAATTTGTTTTAATGTGAGCTCTAGGAATCTCCAGTCGACCCGATCAAATGCCTTTTCGGCATCTAGCGCCAAAAGCACCGTGCCGAGTTTAGCATTGTGTGAATAATTGGCAAGAGCAAACGCTCTGAGTGTGTTGTCTCTTGCTTCTCTATTTTGTATGAATCCTACTTGATCCGGGTCGACTAAAGACCCCATGAGTCCCGCGAGTCTATTCGCAATAGTTTTTGAATAAATTTTTGTGTCTACGTTCAGTAACGAAATCGGCCTATAATTGTTACAAGAGTTAGTGTCCTTGCCTTCTTTCGGGATTACTGTGATAAATGCTTCTAAAGATGACGGTAGAAATTTCTGTGATTCGGAGATAGAATTAAACATTTTTGATAAGTACGGGGATATGACATCTGGAAATAGCTTATAGAACTTTGCTGTGAAACCGTCTGGGCCTGGTGATTTGCCATTAGATAAATTTTTGATAACCTCTTTAATCTCTTCCAGTGTAAAATCTTTATCCAGCTCACTACCCTCTTCAGGGGATATCTCGAGAAGTTTAGTCTTATTGATGTACTCTGTCAAGTTATCAAATGCGGATGCTTTGTCTGGGGATCTATTGTTCTTTGGAAGCTGATATAATTTGTCATAAAAGTTTTTAAAAGTGTCCGAAATTTCTTCAGTTTTGTACGTGATCACTCCTTTTGTATTTTTAATGGAAGGTATAATATTTAAGGTTCTCTTATTTTTCAGGGCGTTTGCTAAAAATCTACTGGGCCTATTACTCCAGATATAAAAAGTCTTACCACAAATTTGCACTGTCTTTTTATATTGCCCATGGATTATATCCTTTATTTTACATCTAGTTTCGTTCAGCTCCCTAAACGTCTCGGTCAGTAAGGATTTTTTATGTGCCAATTCTAGTTCATTCAATTTGTCCAAGAGGTCATCTAATTTTTTTCTTTTTTCCCTTTTGAGCCTTGCCCCATGTGATATCAAGATACCCCTTGCGGAGGCCTTGAAGGCTTCCCATTTAAAGACATCCGCAGTTGAGTCTTTTTTATGGGCTTGATCAAAAATTTCAAATGTTTTTTTAAGTTCTGCCACACAAGCTACATCATCTAGCAGAGACTCGTTCAGTCTCCATATCGCTGCAAGTTTCTTTTTAGGTAAAATGGACAAGGTAGTGTGCACTGGTGCGTGGTCAGACAGGACTATATTTCCTATTATGGTATCTTTCAGGGAACCCAAAATTGAATGCGATGTGAAAATATAATCCAATCTGGTATAGGAATTGGTTGGTGCGGAGTAGAATGTGTAGTCCCTTACTGTAGGGTTAGAAAGTCTCCAGGAATCATATAATTTGAGATCTCTCAGCGATTTTTGAATTCTTTTTATTTCTCTAAGGGCAGCTTTCGTTTTACCCGTAGACGTGTCTACCAATGGATTCATTGGAATATTGAAATCTCCCCCAAGTATTATCTGACCCTTTGCAAATGTTTGCAATGTATTAAGAGTCTCTGTAATAAACTTTGCCTGATTTTGGTTTGGTGCATAGATATTTGCCAAGGTCAATGTCTCTTCCGCAATTATACAATTAATAAAGATATACCTAGCTTCACTGTCTATTTTTACGTCTAATAATTTGTAAGGGAGTGTTCTGTGAATGCCTATGGAGACACCCTTGGTCTTTTTGTCGGGGGAAGTTGCATGGTACCATGTTGTGAAATATCTATTTTTACCTAAGTCTGGAGTTTTGTCTGTTTTAAAGTGGGTTTCTTGAAGCATGATAATGTGTGATTTCCTCTTGTGTAATGAATATAGTACATTAGAACGTTTTTCGGGGGTATTAAACCCGTTGACGTTTAATGTAGTGATGGTAATGTCTGTCATCGTGAGTGTGAGAGTTTAAAACTTACAATTGAGCGGATGTCTATGTCTGTGACGCGGACTTGATCTTGATCCTTCCGGAATGTACTCTGTGTTGCCAAGGACTTTCTGTGATCACCACCGCAGGGGAGTAGGAATGGACAAAGGAAAAAAGAGAAAAAAGAACGAAAGAGAAAAAATTAGCACTTTAGAGGATATACAATTGTTCCAAGTAAACAAATTCAAACAAAAACCTAAACTAACAAAAAAAGCGTAATAAAACGCAGGGGTCTATTTGTGACAGATTGTCACTAAGTCTTGATAAGCAAGACAAACTATTGGGCGGGTGTGTTGGCACGTCGGTGGGCCTATATGAGATTGTGAGTGTCTAGGCCTATTTGACATCTAATTATATTCTTTGGAGGAGAGCCGTTGATTTTCTATGGGAATTGCAGAAATGACTTCTAAGCCTCAAAATAATGACTTTTTTTCCTAAGGTGGTAGGAATGAAACTCAGTGCGGGCTGGATGGGGTCCCCCCTGGGCACCGCAGACCTAAGCTTGTTTAACTCCTACCTCTTAAAGGGACCGAGAAAAAATGACCTTTTCTGCACTCCAATGTAAGTCAATGGGGCGATTTTTTGGCTATGTGCTAGAAATGAAATTCAGTGCGGATTGGATGACAGGCACCCTAGGCACCCAGGATCGGCTTTAGTTTCACGTGTATCTCTTAAGCCGGCAGAGAAAATCCACCTGATATGCGCTCCACACAATTGAATAGAGACGCCGTTGATTTTCTATGGGAATTGCAGAAATGACTTCTAAGCCTCAAAATAATGACTTTTTTTCCTAAGGTGGTAGGAATGAAACTCAGTGTGGGCTGGATGGGGTCCCCCCTGGGCACCGCAGACCTAAGCTTGTTTAACTCCTACCTCTTAAAGGGACCGAGAAAAAATGACCTTTTCTGCACTCCAATGTAAGTCAATGGGGCGACTTTTTGGCTATGTGCTAGAAATGAAATTCAGTGCGGATTGGATGACAGGCACCCTAGGCACCCAGGATCGGCTTTAGTTTCACGTGTATCTCTTAAGCCGGCAGAGAAAATCCACCTGATATGCGCTCCACACAATTGAATAGAGACGCCATTGATTTTCTATGGGAATTGCAGAAATGACTTCTAAGCCTCAAAATAATGACTTTTTTTCCTAAGGTGGTAGGAATGAAACTCAGTGTGGGCTGGATGGGGTCCCCCCTGGGCACCGCAGACCTAAGCTTGTTTAACTCCTACCTCTTAAAGGGACCGAGAAAAAAATGACCTTTTCTGCACTCCAATGTAAGTCAATGGGGCGATTTTTTGGCTATGTGCTAGAAATGAAATTCAGTGCGGATTGGATGACAGGCACCCTAGGCACCCAGGATCGGCTTTAGTTTCACGTGTATCTCTTAAGCCGGCAGAGAAAATCCACCTGATATGCGCTCCACACAATTGAATAGAGACGCCATTGATTTTCTATGGGAATTGCAGAAATGACTTCTAAGCCTCAAAATAATGACTTTTTTTCCTAAGGTGGTAGGAATGAAACTCAGTGCGGGCTGGATGGGGTCCCCCCTGGGCACCGCAGACCTAAGCTTGTTTAACTCCTACCTCTTAAAGGGACCGAGAAAAAATGACCTTTTCTGCACTCCAATGTAAGTCAATGGGGCGATTTTTTGGCTATGTGCTAGAAATGAAATTCAGTGCGGATTGGATGACAGGCACCCTAGGCACCCAGGATCGGCTTTAGTTTCACGTGTATCTCTTAAGCCGGCAGAGAAAACCCACCTGATATGCGCTCCACACAATTGAATAGAGACGCCGTTGATTTTCTATGGGAATTGCAGAAATGACTTCTAAGCCTCAAAATAATGACTTTTTTTCCTAAGGTGGTAGGAATGAAACTCAGTGCGGGCTGGATGGGGTCCCCCCTGGGCACCGCAGACCTAAGCTTGTTTAACTCCTACCTCTTAAAGGGACCGAGAAAAAATGACCTTTTCTGCACTCCAATGTAAGTCAATGGGGCGATTTTTTGGCTATGTGCTAGAAATGAAATTCAGTGCGGATTGGATGACAGGCACCCTAGGCACCCAGGATCGGCTTTAGTTTCACGTGTATCTCTTAAGCCGGCAGAGAAAACCCACCTGATATGCGCTCCACACAATTGAATAGAGACGCCAGTTGATTTTCTATGGGAATTGCAGAAATGACTTCTAAGCCTCAAAATAATGACTTTTTTTCCTAAGGTGGTAGGAATGAAACTCAGTGCGGGCTGGATGGGGTCCCCCCTGGGCACCGCAGACCTAAGCTTGTTTAACTCCTACCTCTTAAAGGGACCGAGAAAAAATGACCTTTTCTGCACTCCAATGTAAGTCAATGGGGCGATTTTTTGGCTATGTGCTAGAAATGAAATTCAGTGCGGATTGGATGACAGGCACCCTAGGCACCCAGGATCGGCTTTAGTTTCACGTGTATCTCTTAAGCCGGCAGAGAAAATCCCACCTGATATGCGCTCCACACCACCGAATAGAGACGCCACTGATTTTCTATGGGAATTGCAGAAATGACTTCTAAGCCTCAAAATAATGACTTTTTTTCCTAAGGTGGTAGGAATGAAACTCAGTGCGGGCTGGATGGGGTCCCCCCTGGGCACCGCAGACCTAAGCTTGTTTAACTCCTACCTCTTAAAGGGACCGAGAAAAAATGACCTTTTCTGCACTCCAATGTAAGTCAATGGGGCGATTTTTTGGCTATGTGCTAGAAATGAAATTCAGTGCGGATTGGATGACAGGCACCCTAGGCACCCAGGATCGGCTTTAGTTTCACGTGTATCTCTTAAGCCGGCAGAGAAAACCCACCTGATATGCGCTCCACACAATTGAATTAGAGACGCCGTTGATTTTCTATGGGAATTGCAGAAATGACTTCTAAGCCTCAAAATAATGACTTTTTTTCCTAAGGTGGTAGGAATGAAACTCAGTGCGCGCTGGATGGGGTCCCCCCTGGGCACCGCAGACCTAAGCTTGTTTAACTCCTACCTCTTAAAGGGACCGAGAAAAAATGACCTTTTCTGCACTCCAATGTAAGTCAATGGGGCGATTTTTTGGCTATGTGCTAGAAATGAAATTCAGTGCGGATTGGATGACAGGCACCCTAGGCACCCAGGATCGGCTTTAGTTTCACGTGTATCTCTTAAGCCGGCAGAGAAAACCCACCTGATATGCGCTCCACACAATTGAATTAGAGACGCCGTTGATTTTCTATGGGAATTGCAGAAATGACTTCTAAGCCTCAAAATAATGACTTTTTTTCCTAAGGTGGTAGGAATGAAACTCAGTGCGGGCTGGATGGGGTCCCCCCTGGGCACCGCAGACCTAAGCTTGTTTAACTCCTACCTCTTAAAGGGACCGAGAAAAAATGACCTTTTCTGCACTCCAATGTAAGTCAATGGGGCGATTTTTTGGCTATGTGCTAGAAATGAAATTCAGTGCGGATTGGATGACAGGCACCCTAGGCACCCAGGATCGGCTTTAGTTTCACGTGTATCTCTTAAGCCGGCAGAGAAAACCCACCTGATATGCGCTCCACACAATTGAATTAGAGACGCCGTTGATTTTCTATGGGAATTGCAGAAATGACTTCTAAGCCTCAAAATAATGACTTTTTTTCCTAAGGTGGTAGGAATGAAACTCAGTGCGGGCTGGATGGGGTCCCCCCTGGGCACCGCAGACCTAAGCTTGTTTAACTCCTACCTCTTAAAGGGACCGAGAAAAAATGACCTTTTCTGCACTCCAATGTAAGTCAATGGGGCGATTTTTTGGCTATGTGCTAGAAATGAAATTCAGTGCGGATTGGATGACAGGCACCCTAGGCACCCAGGATCGGCTTTAGTTTCACGTGTATCTCTTAAGCCGGCAGAGAAAATCCACCTGATATGCGCTCCACACAATTGAATAGAGACGCCGTTGATTTTCTATGGGAATTGCAGAAATGACTTCTAAGCCTCAAAATAATGACTTTTTTTCCTAAGGTGGTAGGAATGAAACTCAGTGCGGGCTGGATGGGGTCCCCCCTGGGCACCGCAGACCTAAGCTTGTTTAACTCCTACCTCTTAAAGGGACCGAGAAAAAATGACCTTTTCTGCACTCCAATGTAAGTCAATGGGGCGATTTTTTGGCTATGTGCTAGAAATGAAATTCAGTGCGGATTGGATGACAGGCACCCTAGGCACCCAGGATCGGCTTTAGTTTCACGTGTATCTCTTAAGCCGGCAGAGAAAACCCACCTTATATGCGCTCCACACAATTGAATTAGAGACGCCGTTGATTTTCTATGGGAATTGCAGAAATGACTTCTAAGCCTCAAAATAATGACTTTTTTTCCTAAGGTGGTAGGAATGAAACTCAGTGCGGGCTGGATGGGGTCCCCCCTGGGCACCGCAGACCTAAGCTTGTTTAACTCCTACCTCTTAAAGGGACCGAGAAAAAATGACCTTTTCTGCACTCCAATGTAAGTCAATGGGGCGATTTTTTGGCTATGTGCTAGAAATGAAATTCAGTGCGGATTGGATGACAGGCACCCTAGGCACCCAGGATCGGCTTTAGTTTCACGTGTATCTCTTAAGCCGGCAGAGAAAATCCACCTGATATGCGCTCCACACAATTGAATAGAGACGCCAGTTGATTTTCTATGGGAATTGCAGAAATGACTTCTAAGCCTCAAAATAATGACTTTTTTTCCTAAGGTGGTAGGAATGAAACTCAGTGTGGGCTGGATGGGGTCCCCCCTGGGCACCGCAGACCTAAGCTTGTTTAACTCCTACCTCTTAAAGGGACCGAGAAAAAATGACCTTTTCTGCACTCCAATGTAAGTCAATGGGGCGATTTTTTGGCTATGTGCTAGAAATGAAATTCAGTGCGGATTGGATGACAGGCACCCTAGGCACCCAGGATCGGCTTTAGTTTCACGTGTATCTCTTAAGCCGGCAGAGAAAACCCACCTGATATGCGCTCCACACAATTGAATTAGAGACGCCGTTGATTTTCTATGGGAATTGCAGAAATGACTTCTAAGCCTCTAAATAATGACTTTTTTTCCTAAGGTGGTAGGAATGAAACTCAGTGCGGGCTGGATGGGGTCCCCCCTGGGCACCGCAGACCTAAGCTTGTTTAACTCCTACCTCTTAAAGGGACCGAGAAAAAATGACCTTTTCTGCACTCCAATGTAAGTCAATGGGGCGATTTTTTGGCTATGTGCTAGAAATGAAATTCAGTGCGGATTGGATGACAGGCACCCTAGGCACCCAGGATCGGCTTTAGTTTCACGTGTATCTCTTAAGCCGGCAGAGAAAACCCACCTGATATGCGCTCCACACAATTGAATTAGAGACGCCAGTTGATTTTCTATGGGAATTGCAGAAATGACTTCTAAGCCTCAAAATAATGACTTTTTTTCCTAAGGTGGTAGGAATGAAACTCAGTGCGGGCTGGATGGGGTCCCCCCTGGGCACCGCAGACCTAAGCTTGTTTAACTCCTACCTCTTAAAGGGACCGAGAAAAAATGACCTTTTCTGCACTCCAATGTAAGTCAATGGGGCGATTTTTTGGCTATGTGCTAGAAATGAAATTCAGTGCGGATTGGATGACAGGCACCCTAGGCACCCAGGATCGGCTTTAGTTTCACGTGTATCTCTTAAGCCGGCAGAGAAAATCCACCTGATATGCGCTCCACACAATTGAATAGAGACGCCAGTTGATTTTCTATGGGAATTGCAGAAATGACTTCTAAGCCTCAAAATAATGACTTTTTTTCCTAAGGTGGTAGGAATGAAACTCAGTGCGGGCTGGATGGGGTCCCCCCTGGGCACCGCAGACCTAAGCTTGTTTAACTCCTACCTCTTAAAGGGACCGAGAAAAAATGACCTTTTCTGCACTCCAATGTAAGTCAATGGGGCGATTTTTTGGCTATGTGCTAGAAATGAAATTCAGTGCGGATTGGATGACAGGCACCCTAGGCACCCAGGATCGGCTTTAGTTTCACGTGTATCTCTTAAGCCGGCAGAGAAAATCCACCTGATATGCGCTCCACACAATTGAATAGAGACGCCATTGATTTTCAATGGGAATTGCAGAAATGACTTCTAAGCCTCAAAATAATGACTTTTTTTCCTAAGGTGGTAGGAATGAAACTCAGTGTGGGCTGGATGGGGTCCCCCCTGGGCACCGCAGACCTAAGCTTGTTTAACTCCTACCTCTTAAAGGGACCGAGAAAAAATGACCTTTTCTGCACTCCAATGTAAGTCAATGGGGCGATTTTTTGGCTATGTGCTAGAAATGAAATTCAGTGCGGATTGGATGACAGGCACCCTAGGCACCCAGGATCGGCTTTAGTTTCACGTGTATCTCTTAAGCCGGCAGAGAAAACCCACCTGATATGCGCTCCACACAATTGAATTAGAGACGCCGTTGATTTTCTATGGGAATTGCAGAAATGACTTCTAGGGGGCGTGGCTTGGCGCTGAGACAAGATGGCTGACTGAACCCAGAGCTCCTGCACAGCAACCAAGAAAACAGCTTCTCCAGCCGTTCCTACAAGCTTGTTTCTTCTGGAAAAGGTTCCAGAATACTCATAATGGCCTCCGGTGCACGTAAGAAGACTAAAAAGTCTGCCAGAATGTCTAAATTACCGGATTTTTACAGAGCTGGTGAGACTGGAGATTTTCAAGATGGCGCCGGCTCCAAAACGAGGCTGAGTGGAAAACACAGCAAAGCAGCGTCAGACATTGTGTCTCCAACAAGGAAGGAAACTTCTAAACACAGAACAAGAAGCAATTCAGTTCCTGCCAAGCAACTGATATCAGGTACCAGAGACTGGGGATCAGAGGAAGACATGGGGGCACATGATAGTTCTGTGATACACACTTTAAAAAGAACAGCAGCTCTTAGATTAAGAGATGAGTCTGAATCTCCCCCTACTTCTCCCTCCACATGTAGTCCAGATAAACAAAAGATAAGATTACATGAAGAGGAGGATAAAGAAACAATAGATGATGCAGATTCAGACAGAGAGGAAGAAACTGATTCTTTAACAACTGAATTAGATGCATTAAAAACTACCAATGCCCCTCTGTCAGAAAATAGGATGAAAGAAATGCTATTTGCTTTTAAAAAGACTCTGAGATCTGAATTTAAAACACTGCTGACACCTGTCCAGAAATCAGTAGCAGAAGCTGAAAAGAGAATCAGCCATACAGAAACTAAAATGAATGATCTCACTATTTCACATAATGAGCTAATTGACGCACATTATGATCTTGATACTGAAGTGAAAGACTTGAGATTAAAAATGGCAGACATGGAAGACCGTACACGGAGAAACAATATTAAATTTAGAGGAATACCTGAAATTATCCCGAATTCTGAATTGATTAACTACATCCAAGAATATGTTATGCTAGTGTTGCCCAATTGCTCTACAAATGAGATGTTAATCGACAGGGCACACCGTATACCAAAACCTAGACATCTCTCTGATGAAATTCCCAGAGATGTGCTGGCTAGATTTCATTTCTTTCATATTAAAGAATCACTGATGACAACATCCAGGAAGAATATTGAGCTCCCAGACAGATTTAAAAAGCTACAGCTTTTCACAGATCTATCCGCTGTAACTTTGCAACAAAGAAGAAAGTTCCTGCCAATAACATCGGCACTCAGAGAGAATAAAACTCTATACAAATGGGGATTTCCAGTAAAACTCCTCGTGATAAAAGAAGGCAAAACACATGTCATTAGAAATTTAGAAGAAGGAATGAAAATACTACAGGATTGGGGCATAACTGTTCAAAATGAAGAACATCGTTCAGGTCCATCTCATATTGCTACGGAATGGAGAAAAGTTACTCGCTGAAGAAAAGAAGATATGCAGGACAATCTGAGTTCAAAAACTGAACTGCGCTTCTATCTTGAGAAAAGAATACTTGAGAATGTCATCCTCTCAACTCAAGTGGACTTATCCCCCCCTAACTTTTTTCATCTGCTTCCTTTGCAGGCTTTTTATGTTTGATGTTACATGTTTGATTAATATGTTTATCTGTTTGTGTGTTAACCTACTCTTTTGCAGGTATGAAGGGATCATTCGAAAAAGACTATTGATAAGTATGAAAAATATTATTAGCTTCTCTTTTATTTTTTATAATGGTGATTAAGATTGCTTCGCTTAATGTAAATGGTTTGAATAGCCCTTATAGAAGAACGCAAATGTGGAAGGAAATTCGTAGACTAAACTGTGATGTTGTAGCTATTCAGGAGTCACATCTGGTGGAGAAAGATAACGATAGAATTAAGAACAAAAATTTCCCATATATATTTCATTCTAACTTTAAGAATAAATCCAGAGGAGTGATGTTGGCGATTAAAAATACAATTGCTTTCAAATTAATTAAAATTATATCAGATCCAAATGGAAGATATATCTTGCTTATAGCGGAATTGAATAATGTAATTTATACAATATTAGCCATTTATGCTCCTTGTTCAGGCCAAATAAAATTTTTGAATAAAATGATCAAACTAATCAATAAACACAAACAAGGTTACGCTTTAATAATGGGAGACTTTAATGTAGTACCTGATAATGACATGGATACAAACTTTCCCGACAGAAGAAAGAACACAACATTTAAAAACAGTCTCTATAACAATGATTTTTATGATATTTGGAGGATAAAACATGGCTCTGAGAAAGATTATACACATTATTCTTCACCATGCAACAGTTATGCTAGAATAGATTTATTTCTTTCGGATAGAGATCTGTTAATGAGAGTTGATGAGGCTACAATAGAAAGCATTACCTGGACAGATCACGCACCTATAACATTATCATTGAAAGAAAAAATAAACTCTGTCCCGACATATCTTTGGAGAGCCAATACATTTATCTTGCAACATCCTACGCATAGCAAGGAATTAGAGAAACACTTGAAAGAATATTTTTTAAAAAATGTGAGAGAAGATACACATATAAATGCAATTTGGAATGCTCATAAGGCATATATTAGAGGAGTATTTATTAAAACTGGAAGTAGAATAAAAAAAGCCAAAAATAAAGAGATGGATTCAATATTGAAAGAAATACATACAACTGAATTATTAAATAAAAATAATCCATCTACAATACTTAAGCAAAAACTTAAACTTCTACGTGACACCTTGAGTACTATACTCTTTGCCGACTTTGAAAAACACAATAGGAAGATAAGGGCACATTATTATACATATAATAATAAAGCAACTAAATTATTAGCCGTTAGGATAAAAATGCAACATAGAAAAAATAAAATCCCGTTTTTGTGGAATAAAAATAAAACAGAAAAACTTGTCGCTCCCAATGATATTGCCAATGAATTTATGAAATACTATACAGAGCTTTATAATCTAAAAAATAACCCTAATATTATGCAACCTAACTCGGCCTCCATTGATGAATTCCTTTCTAGAATATCCTTGCCAAAAATAAGTTCAGAACAACTAGAAGAACTAAATCAACCTATTACTATAAATGAAATTAAAAAGACTATATTATCTCTCCCATTAAACAAATCACCTGGAATTGATGGCCTAACAAGTGAGTACTATAAAAAATTTGCAGAAATATTAGCACCTATAATGGTTCCTTTCTTCCAAAATTGCATGAAAGAAGGATCTTTCCCCATAGAAAACCTACAAGCAGTTATTGTAACCCTACCAAAAGAAGGGAAAGATCCAGATACACCACAAAACTTTCGCCCAATTTCGCTCCTAAATAATGATTTAAAAATATATGCAAAAATCTTAGCATTAAGGCTATCTAAAATCATTCCTATATTGATTGGTAAAGACCAAGTAGGTTTTGTTAAAAACAGATTTGGAGCAGATAATACAAGAAGAATCTTAAACATTCTTCACTACATAGAAACCAAAAAATTGAAATCAGTCTTCCTGGCCCTAGATGCCGAGAAGGCTTTTGATAGAGTTAACTGGCAATACACCTTCTCGGCTCTAGGTGCCATGGGATTCGAGGGATCCATATTAAAGGCCATTCAGGCCTTATATTCTAAACCTTCAGCAAAAGTTTTTAGTAATGGATCTCTATCAGATACTTTCGAAATTACCAATGGAACCAGGCAAGGTTGCCCATTGTCTCCAATCATATTTATTTTATCAATAGAGCCTCTAGCCCAATACTTAAGATCACACCCCGACATAGAAGGCATTAACATTGAAGAACAACCCCATATAATTTCTTTATATGCAGATGATATAATTCTCACACTATCTAAACCTGCAAAATCTTTGGAAAATTCTATGCATGTACTAAAAGAATTTGGAGCTATATCTTACTACTCCCTAAACCAAACAAAGTCCCAGGCTTTACCAATTAATATCCCAAATAAAGAAATTGAAGAATTCAAAGAAAAATTTCATTTTGATTGGCAACCATCCTCAATAAAATATTTGGGTATCCAAGTCCCAAATTCATCAAAACTGCTTTACAAATTAAATTACGTCCCATTTATTAAAAAATTAAAAGAGGATCTTTTGCCACTTACCAAAATTGAAATCTCTTGGCTAGGAAGAATTGCTACCTATAAGATGTTCCTTCTGCCAAAGATGCTATATCTCTTTAGAAACATTCCAATTACATTACCACTGTCCTTTTTCTCCACCACCAGATCTTTAATCTCTAAATATATTTGGCAAAACAAACCTCCTAGAATTCCCTATAATATCTCAACTAAACAAAAATCAGTGGGTGGAATAGGAATCCCGGATAGTAAAAATTATCACATAGCAACCTTGGTATCCACAATTAAAAGCTGGTATAAAATAACAGACCCACCACACTGGGTACACATTGAAAAACATTTTATGGATAATATAGACCCACATTTGTATATCTTTTTGCACTTCTGGAACATAGATTATCCGAAACATATGTCCCCATTCACTTATGCTACTTTACACAACTGGAAATTAGCCCATAAATTTTCCTACATTAACTCCAATAGCTATATTCATCATTCCCCAACACAAATATTGAAATATGCGATAAAGGATATTGGGGTGTCTTCCTGGATAGAGAAGGGAATAGATACTATAGATAAACTACTTCATAATCAAAAAATTCATGAGTTTGATACTCTTAAAATTAAATTTAAGCTACAATCTAAAGAGATTTTTACCTATCTTAGAATCAAAAACTTTATAGAATCTCATAACTTTGACCTAGTACCATGCTGTCCACAACTTATAGCTTATGTCAAATCTGAATCCAAAGGCCTTAAACCAATCTACAATGTATTAGATGAACATACCATTTTTCAAAAAGGAAAACCCTTTTCTATCTGGGAGGATGAACTCAACTGCACGATATCACCACAACAATGGAAAAGTGCCATATCCTTTACGCAAAAATGTTTACAAAGTACCACTCATATTGAAGCCATAACTAAATCATGGTTATACTGGTACTTTACTCCAGTTAAACTAAATAAAATATATCCCACACAATCCAATCTATGTTGGAGAGATTGTAATATGGTTGGAAATCTATCCCATCTGCTATGGTTTTGCCCTATAATTAAAAACTTTTGGAAGGAAATTTTCAAACTACTCTCAGAAGTTGTTAGAAGAGAGGTATCATACAATCCATCTTTGGTATTATTAATGATTGATATAAATGCATTACCCATACAGGAAAGATATATTACTTGTAAATTGCTAGTAATTGCTAAATTAGTTTTAACAAGATATTGGAAGACTTCTACTTGTCCACACGTAGACGAGGTTATTAATAGCATAAAATTATGCTATATATATGAAGAATATATTGCTATAGGGAACAACTCCATACAAAAATTTTATAAAAATTGGGAATTATGGATACAATTTTATGAAAAGAAGAACAAAATTAAAATGTTACCACCTTGGGCCTTATCTAAATGACTTTATAATATTTTCATCTAAATATATGAGTAAATTTCTATAGATCCCTGTTTGAATTTGAAATTGATGAACACTTATTTGGATTGATTTTATTACAACATACCTACAAAGATGGGTTTATTTGTTATTGTTTTTGTTTTTTCTTTTTCTTTTTGTATTCGTATGTGACTGTATTAATATCTGGAGTACTTATATCTGTGGAGAGAAGGATGTATCTCTACAGAAGAAACGATAATGATTGTTTGCGTCTATTAAGTACTCATATGTTATTAATGTTTTCTTTCTTGTTAAAAATTTGAAAAACTTATACAATAAAAACCTATTGAACCACAGAAATGACTTCTAAGCCTCAAAATAATGACTTTTTTTCCTAAGGTGGTAGGAATGAAACTCAGTGCGGGCTGGATGGGGTCCCCCCTGGGCACCGCAGACCTAAGCTTGTTTAACTCCTACCTCTTAAAGGGACCGAGAAAAAATGACCTTTTCTGCACTCCAATGTAAGTCAATGGGGCGATTTTTTGGCTATGTGCTAGAAATGAAATTCAGTGCGGATTGGATGACAGGCACCCTAGGCACCCAGGATCGGCTTTAGTTTCACGTGTATCTCTTAAGCCGGCAGAGAAAACCCACCTGATATGCGCTCCACACAATTGAATTAGAGACGCCGTTGATTTTCTATGGGAATTGCAGAAATGACTTCTAAGCCTCAAAATAATGACTTTTTTTCCTAAGGTGGTAGGAATGAAACTCAGTGCGGGCTGGATGGGGTCCCCCCTGGGCACCGCAGACCTAAGCTTGTTTAACTCCTACCTCTTAAAGGGACCGAGAAAAAATGACCTTTTCTGCACTCCAATGTAAGTCAATGGGGCGATTTTTTGGCTATGTGCTAGAAATGAAATTCAGTGCGGATTGGATGACAGGCACCCTAGGCACCCAGGATCGGCTTTAGTTTCACGTGTATCTCTTAAGCCGGCAGAGAAAACCCACCTGATATGCGCTCCACACAATTGAATAGAGACGCCGTTGATTTTCTATGGGAATTGCAGAAATGACTTCTAAGCCTCAAAATAATGACTTTTTTTCCTAAGGTGGTAGGAATGAAACTCAGTGCGGGCTGGATGGGGTCCCCCCTGGGCACCGCAGACCTAAGCTTGTTTAACTCCTACCTCTTAAAGGGACCGAGAAAAAATGACCTTTTCTGCACTCCAATGTAAGTCAATGGGGCGATTTTTTGGCTATGTGCTAGAAATGAAATTCAGTGCGGATTGGATGACAGGCACCCTAGGCACCCAGGATCGGCTTTAGTTTCACGTGTATCTCTTAAGCCGGCAGAGAAAACCCACCTGATATGCGCTCCACACAATTGAATTAGAGACGCCGTTGATTTTCTATGGGAATTGCAGAAATGACTTCTAAGCCTCAAAATAATGACTTTTTTTCCTAAGGTGGTAGGAATGAAACTCAGTGTGGGCTGGATGGGGTCCCCCCTGGGCACCGCAGACCTAAGCTTGTTTAACTCCTACCTCTTAAAGGGACCGAGAAAAAATGACCTTTTCTGCACTCCAATGTAAGTCAATGGGGCGATTTTTTGGCTATGTGCTAGAAATGAAATTCAGTGCGGATTGGATGACAGGCACCCTAGGCACCCAGGATCGGCTTTAGTTTCACGTGTATCTCTTAAGCCGGCAGAGAAAACTCCACCTGATATGCGCTCCACACAATTGAATTAGAGACGCCGTTGATTTTCTATGGGAATTGCAGAAATGACTTCTAAGCCTCAAAATAATGACTTTTTTTCCTAAGGTGGTAGGAATGAAACTCAGTGCGGGCTGGATGGGGTCCCCCCTGGGCACCGCAGACCTAAGCTTGTTTAACTCCTACCTCTTAAAGGGACCGAGAAAAAATGACCTTTTCTGCACTCCAATGTAAGTCAATGGGGCGATTTTTTGGCTATGTGCTAGAAATGAAATTCAGTGCGGATTGGATGACAGGCACCCTAGGCACCCAGGATCGGCTTTAGTTTCACGTGTATCTCTTAAGCCGGCAGAGAAAATCCACCTGATATGCGCTCCACACAATTGAATAGAGACGCCATTGATTTTCTATGGGAATTGCAGAAATGACTTCTAAGCCTCAAAATAATGACTTTTTTTCCTAAGGTGGTAGGAATGAAACTCAGTGTGGGCTGGATGGGGTCCCCCCTGGGCACCGCAGACCTAAGCTTGTTTAACTCCTACCTCTTAAAGGGACCGAGAAAAAATGACCTTTTCTGCACTCCAATGTAAGTCAATGGGGCGATTTTTTGGCTATGTGCTAGAAATGAAATTCAGTGCGGATTGGATGACAGGCACCCTAGGCACCCAGGATCGGCTTTAGTTTCACGTGTATCTCTTAAGCCGGCAGAGAAAACCCACCTGATATGCGCTCCACACAATTGAATTAGAGACGCCGTTGATTTTCTATGGGAATTGCAGAAATGACTTCTAAGCCTCAAAATAATGACTTTTTTTCCTAAGGTGGTAGGAATGAAACTCAGTGCGGGCTGGATGGGGTCCCCCCTGGGCACCGCAGACCTAAGCTTGTTTAACTCCTACCTCTTAAAGGGACCGAGAAAAAATGACCTTTTCTGCACTCCAATGTAAGTCAATGGGGCGATTTTTTGGCTATGTGCTAGAAATGAAATTCAGTGCGGATTGGATGACAGGCACCCTAGGCACCCAGGATCGGCTTTAGTTTCACGTGTATCTCTTAAGCCGGCAGAGAAAACCCACCTGATATGCGCTCCACACAATTGAATAGAGACGCCGTTGATTTTCTATGGGAATTGCAGAAATGACTTCTAAGCCTCAAAATAATGACTTTTTTTCCTAAGGTGGTAGGAATGAAACTCAGTGCGGGCTGGATGGGGTCCCCCCTGGGCACCGCAGACCTAAGCTTGTTTAACTCCTACCTCTTAAAGGGACCGAGAAAAAATGACCTTTTCTGCACTCCAATGTAAGTCAATGGGGCGATTTTTTGGCTATGTGCTAGAAATGAAATTCAGTGCGGATTGGATGACAGGCACCCTAGGCACCCAGGATCGGCTTTAGTTTCACGTGTATCTCTTAAGCCGGCAGAGAAAATCCACCTGATATGCGCTCCACACAATTGAATAGAGACGCCATTGATTTTCTATGGGAATTGCAGAAATGACTTCTAAGCCTCAAAATAATGACTTTTTTTCCTAAGGTGGTAGGAATGAAACTCAGTGTGGGCTGGATGGGGTCCCCCCTGGGCACCGCAGACCTAAGCTTGTTTAACTCCTACCTCTTAAAGGGACCGAGAAAAAATGACCTTTTCTGCACTCCAATGTAAGTCAATGGGGCGATTTTTTGGCTATGTGCTAGAAATGAAATTCAGTGCGGATTGGATGACAGGCACCCTAGGCACCCAGGATCGGCTTTAGTTTCACGTGTATCTCTTAAGGCCGGCAGAGAAAATCCACCTGATATGCGCTCCACACAATTGAATAGAGACGCCATTGATTTTCTATGGGAATTGCAGAAATGACTTCTAAGCCTCAAAATAATGACTTTTTTTCCTAAGGTGGTAGGAATGAAACTCAGTGCGGGCTGGATGGGGTCCCCCCTGGGCACCGCAGACCTAAGCTTGTTTAACTCCTACCTCTTAAAGGGACCGAGAAAAAATGACCTTTTCTGCACTCCAATGTAAGTCAATGGGGCGATTTTTTGGCTATGTGCTAGAAATGAAATTCAGTGCGGATTGGATGACAGGCACCCTAGGCACCCAGGATCGGCTTTAGTTTCACGTGTATCTCTTAAGCCGGCAGAGAAAATCCACCTGATATGCGCTCCACACAATTGAATAGAGACGCCATTGATTTTCTATGGGAATTGCAGAAATGACTTCTAAGCCTCAAAATAATGACTTTTTTTCCTAAGGTGGTAGGAATGAAACTCAGTGTGGGCTGGATGGGGTCCCCCCTGGGCACCGCAGACCTAAGCTTGTTTAACTCCTACCTCTTAAAGGGACCGAGAAAAAATGACCTTTTCTGCACTCCAATGTAAGTCAATGGGGCGATTTTTTGGCTATGTGCTAGAAATGAAATTCAGTGCGGATTGGATGACAGGCACCCTAGGCACCCAGGATCGGCTTTAGTTTCACGTGTATCTCTTAAGCCGGCAGAGAAAACCCACCTGATATGCGCTCCACACAATTGAATTAGAGACGCCGTTGATTTTCTATGGGAATTGCAGAAATGACTTCTAAGCCTCAAAATAATGACTTTTTTTCCTAAGGTGGTAGGAATGAAACTCAGTGCGGGCTGGATGGGGTCCCCCCTGGGCACCGCAGACTCTAAGCTTGTTTAACTCCTACCTCTTAAAGGGACCGAGAAAAAATGACCTTTTCTGCACTCCAATGTAAGTCAATGGGGCGATTTTTTGGCTATGTGCTAGAAATGAAATTCAGTGCGGATTGGATGACAGGCACCCTAGGCACCCAGGATCGGCTTTAGTTTCACGTGTATCTCTTAAGGCGGCAGAGAAAATCCACCTGATATGCGCTCCACACAATTGAATAGAGACGCCATTGATTTTCTATGGGAATTGCAGAAATGACTTCTAAGCCTCAAAATAATGACTTTTTTTCCTAAGGTGGTAGGAATGAAACTCAGTGTGGGCTGGATGGGGTCCCCCCTGGGCACCGCAGACCTAAGCTTGTTTAACTCCTACCTCTTAAAGGGACCGAGAAAAAATGACCTTTTCTGCACTCCAATGTAAGTCAATGGGGCGATTTTTTGGCTATGTGCTAGAAATGAAATTCAGTGCGGATTGGATGACAGGCACCCTAGGCACCCAGGATCGGCTTTAGTTTCACGTGTATCTCTTAAGCCGGCAGAGAAAATCCACCTGATATGCGCTCCACACAATTGAATAGAGACGCCGTTGATTTTCTATGGGAATTGCAGAAATGACTTCTAAGCCTCAAAATAATGACTTTTTTTCCTAAGGTGGTAGGAATGAAACTCAGTGCGGGCTGGATGGGGTCCCCCCTGGGCACCGCAGACTCTAAGCTTGTTTAACTCCTACCTCTTAAAGGGACCGAGAAAAAATGACCTTTTCTGCACTCCAATGTAAGTCAATGGGGCGATTTTTTGGCTATGTGCTAGAAATGAAATTCAGTGCGGATTGGATGACAGGCACCCTAGGCACCCAGGATCGGCTTTAGTTTCACGTGTATCTCTTAAGCCGGCAGAGAAAATCCACCTGATATGCGCTCCACACAATTGAATAGAGACGCCATTGATTTTCTATGGGAATTGCAGAAATGACTTCTAAGCCTCAAAATAATGACTTTTTTTCCTAAGGTGGTAGGAATGAAACTCAGTTTGGGCTGGATGGGGTCCCCCCTGGGCACCGCAGACCTAAGCTTGTTTAACTCCTACCTCTTAAAGGGACCGAGAAAAAATGACCTTTTCTGCACTCCAATGTAAGTCAATGGGGCGATTTTTTGGCTATGTGCTAGAAATGAAATTCAGTGCGGATTGGATGACAGGCACCCTAGGCACCCAGGATCGGCTTTAGTTTCACGTGTATCTCTTAAGCCGGCAGAGAAAACCCACCTGATATGCGCTCCACACAATTGAATAGAGACGCCATTGATTTTCTATGGGAATTGCAGAAATGACTTCTAAGCCTCAAAATAATGACTTTTTTTCCTAAGGTGGTAGGAATGAAACTCAGTGCGGGCTGGATGGGGTCCCCCCTGGGCACCGCAGACCTAAGCTTGTTTAACTCCTACCTCTTAAAGGGACCGAGAAAAAATGACCTTTTCTGCACTCCAATGTAAGTCAATGGGGCGATTTTTTGGCTATGTGCTAGAAATGAAATTCAGTGCGGATTGGATGACAGGCACCCTAGGCACCCAGGATCGGCTTTAGTTTCACGTGTATCTCTTAAGCCGGCAGAGAAAACCCACCTGATATGCGCTCCACACAATTGAATTAGAGACGCCGTTGATTTTCTATGGGAATTGCAGAAATGACTTCTAAGCCTCAAAATAATGACTTTTTTTCCTAAGGTGGTAGGAATGAAACTCAGTGCGGGCTGGATGGGGTCCCCCCTGGGCACCGCAGACCTAAGCTTGTTTAACTCCTACCTCTTACAGGGACCGAGAAAAAATGACCTTTTCTGCACTCCAATGTAAGTCAATGGGGCGATTTTTTGGCTATGTGCTAGAAATGAAATTCAGTGCGGATTGGATGACAGGCACCCTAGGCACCCAGGATCGGCTTTAGTTTCACGTGTATCTCTTAAGCCGGCAGAGAAAACCCACCTGATATGCGCTCCACACAATTGAATTAGAGACGCCGTTGATTTTCTATGGGAATTGCAGAAATGACTTCTAAGCCTCAAAATAATGACTTTTTTTCCTAAGGTGGTAGGAATGAAAATCAGTGCGGGCTGGATGGGGTCCCCCCTGGGCACCGCAGACCTAAGCTTGTTTAACTCCTACCTCTTAAAGGGACCGAGAAAAAATGACCTTTTCTGCACTCCAATGTAAGTCAATGGGGCGATTTTTTGGCTATGTGCTAGAAATGAAATTCAGTGCGGATTGGATGACAGGCACCCTAGGCACCCAGGATCGGCTTTAGTTTCACGTGTATCTCTTAAGCCGGCAGAGAAAATCCACCTGATATGCGCTCCACACAATTGAATAGAGACGCCATTGATTTTCTATGGGAATTGCAGAAATGTCTTCTAAGCCTCAAAATAATGACTTTTTTTCCTAAGGTGGTAGGAATGAAACTCAGTGTGGGCTGGATGGGGTCCCCCCTGGGCACCGCAGACCTAAGCTTGTTTAACTCCTACCTCTTAAAGGGACCGAGAAAAAATGACCTTTTCTGCACTCCAATGTAAGTCAATGGGGCGATTTTTTGGCTATGTGCTAGAAATGAAATTCAGTGCGGATTGGATGACAGGCACCCTAGGCACCCAGGATCGGCTTTAGTTTCACGTGTATCTCTTAAGCCGGCAGAGAAAACCCACCTGATATGCGCTCCACACAATTGAATTAGAGACGCCGTTGATTTTCTATGGGAATTGCAGAAATGACTTCTAAGCCTCAAAATAATGACTTTTTTTCCTAAGGTGGTAGGAATGAAACTCAGTGCGGGCTGGATGGGGTCCCCCCTGGGCACCGCAGACCTAAGCTTGTTTAACTCCTACCTCTTAAAGGGACCGAGAAAAAATGACCTTTTCTGCACTCCAATGTAAGTCAATGGGGCGATTTTTTGGCTATGTGCTAGAAATGAAATTCAGTATAATTTTATTTCTGCCGTAGCAGAGAGTTACCAACTTTCCCCATAGGGATAAAACATAACTTTTAATTGATTGATTAATAAAGATTTGAAGATATAACGGTGCTTCGTGTATATACAGTGCTATATAAAAAATAGTCTAGTTGGTGAGTGATTGCCTGTGATGGAAGAGTTAGCCGTGTGAATCTTATGGATGCCTAGGTAACTAATATATGATGTAGGCAGGTATGAGTCTATACCTCTGATATTAGGTGCACAATATATGGTTGTCAGATTTCCTAAGTCATAGGGTATACTGATAGTGCACTTATCTCTATGAAGCAGGTTTTCTGATTTGCAGTATTTAATTAACAATCAAGATTGATCAAGATTGTATTGGTATAGTAGTGTGGCTTTTGCCCCCTACAGTGTAAGCGTGCTGGTTCAATCCGCAGATGAACGCAGCGCTTAGATTGATTCTGGATGGGAGTTATAGTGGTGCTATGGTAGTGCTACTGTACATCTTGAGCACTATAATGAGAAGTGTATGATTATGCGATATTACAACCAAGCTGCAAAGTAGTTACAGACATGAGTGTATCGCTTAACTGTGATCGCATATGAGAGGGCGGCGTAGCTATGCTCTGCCCAATGTACGGGAGAATGCGATCCTACAGTTTGATTCTGAACGGTATTGCTGTTTGTCAGGCTATTGTGCCCGGTGTGTGCATTGGCGTACACCACTCACTTGACATACAGCTATACTGTGTGTCCAAACGGCGATTCTAGCGCTACTGCAGTACAGGCACCATGCCCTATGGTTACTGCGGTGCGGATCGCTCGGCTAATACGGCTACACTCGGTTACTTTCAGGTCAGTATGACTCTGTACTTTAGTAATCACGGCTTTCCATGATTATACTTATACTGTGTGTCAGATCGGCGATGCTGACGCTCCTGCAGTTTGGGCACCGTGCCCTATGGTTACTGCGGTGCGGATCGCTAAGCTGATACGGCTACACTCAGTTGCTTTCAGGTCAGTGTAACTCTGTGCTTTAGTAATCACGGCTATATCACAACAATAGACTATTATTAAAATGCTGCCTTAATAGACCTGACTAGTTTCGCCAGAACTGCTCTGGCTTTCTCAAAGGTAGGCATCTGGGAGGGGGTGGAGCTACGGGTGGTATATATGTCATCCGTTCGTGCCATGTTTCCTCCCCGGTCAATCCAAAAGGACCTATAAGGTGATCGCTTGATGCTGAGGCTTGGAAGACAATGTGGGTTGTGTGTTGACGATTGGGGGCGGTTCCGAACCGTTGTGTTTGAAACGGGCGCCAAATGATTTGCTTAGGAACGCCTCCCTAAAGTTTGACAGTTCATGTAACACTGCGCATGACCTGGGACTTAGCCCGTAACTGGGCTGTTTTGCCCAGTGCGCATGATCTCGCACTTAGAGTGTCTGCAGTTTTAGATGGGTGTACATCGCGCATGTCTTGACACTTAGAATTTCCTAGGAGTTGGATTCATAGGTGTATCGCCATACCTGATTTGGAGGTATGTATTTTGTTGTTGTTGTGATCAATAAGGTATAGGTGCATTATTCTATAATTTCTGATACTGTATATTTGCGGTAGTTTCCTACCAGGAATGGATATGATTAAGCACTGCATGTTACTAACCATGCTTTTCCATGTTCTTGATCTGTTATGATTGATGAGATTTTTAGCTTAGGTTCGATGATAGTTTTTGCACTTATTTAGTGCTGTAATTAGTTATGATTGTTATTGATTGAGTTTAATATGTGAGTGATAGTACTATTTAACTTCACATGGTAGTGATAATATGTAAATCGATCGAAAATTCTATGTGTTGGTGATGAAGCTGTCAATTAATCATAGGTTCGATATGTAAATGATATAAGGAGTTGATATGGGGACTAATATTGTTTTCCAAGCTGTGTAGATCCTGATGGTCTTGATCATAGAATAGTTCTACATATACCTGAAGCTATTGATTCATACACTTTGTTTCTTTTGTTTTATATTTATATTTACAAAAAGGGAGTGAACGTGAATCCTTCATTTAGGCCGTCCGGAGATAAGGTCTTAAGTCTGAAGATCCATTTGGCTTCTTCTTGCAGTAATTTCTGGTCCAGATCTCCTCTTCTGGGTCCAAGTTTAACTTGCTGTATACCCCAGAAAGTTAATCCCTTAGGGTCTCCGCCATGATACTGGTTGATGTGTCGAGCTATGCTGGTTTCGGTCTTGGTGCGAATATTGCTTAAGTGAGAGCCTATCCGATTTTTAAAAGGTTGGATGGTTTTGCCAATATACAGTAGTCCACAGGGACATTTGGCGGCATATACGATGCCTTTAGTCTGGCAATTAATGAATTCCCTAATAGTATATTCTCGGTTGTTAACTGGATTTATAAAGCTTTTAGTCTTGGGCATATATTTGCAGTACGTGCATGTGCCGCATGGATACGAGCCCTTGACGTTCGACTTCAGCCATGTCGTAGGTGTTGCGTCTTTGTCCGTAAAATGGCTATGGACTAGATGATCTCTTAGGTTTCTGCCCCTTCGATACGTGATAGTAGGTGACGGAGTGATGATGTCTTTCAGGTCTGGGTCCGCCTGGAGGATTGGCCAGTATTTTGTCAGAATCTGTCTTACTTCCTGGTGTGCTACATCGTATGTTCCGATGCACCTTATTATTTTGGTGGTGGTTAGAGTGGTAGGTCGTCCCAGGAGTTCATCCCGGTTGGTATGTAGGGCCCTATAATAGGCTCTATGTAGGGTTTTTTTCGGATATCCTTTGCTGCGGAATTTAAGATATAGTGTGTCACATTCCTTCTTGAAAGCCTCCTCTGTGGAGCAGTTGCGTCTCGCACGCAAATACTGGCCTACTGGTATGCCCCTCCTAAGGGGTGCTGGATGGAAGCTTCTCCAATCTAAATAGCTGGTTGTGGCTGTTGGCTTTCTATATATGTCTGTTGTGATTTTCCCTGCTTGGTCCTTTCCAATTGTCAGATCTAGAAAGTGTATCAAATTCTCTTGTATCTCACTGGTGAGGTGTAGATTTATGTCATTGGAGTTGAGAATTTGGACAAAATGCTGGAAGGGCGCTACATCTCCATCCCAAAGAATTAGGATGTCATCGATGTAGCGCCCCCAGAAGATGATGTGATCGGTGTATTGTTGCATCTCATCAATGAAGACGTGGGTTGCCTCCCACCATCCTAAGTACAAGTTGGCATAAGTAGGGGCACAACTCGTGCCCATTGCTGTGCCGTTTTGTTGTAGATAATATTGCTTATCAAAAATGAAGAAGTTATGGGTCAATATGAACTTAAGCAGATTAAGGACAAAGTTGTTATGAGGGATGAAGGAATTTCCTCTCGTCGATAGAAAGTGTTGGATTGCTTTCAAGCCTATTTCATGCTGGATGCTGGTGTATAGGGCTTCCACGTCAAGACTCGCCAGCTTTACATTTGTTGTTACTGTTACGTCCTGTAATTTTGTTACTGTCGATGTGGTGTCCTTGATGAAGGAGGGTAGCGTTTCAACGAATGGATAGAGTACTTGGTCGATATATTGGCTTATGGATTCTGTAAGGTTCCCATTCCCGGATACAATGGGGCGGCCGGGGATTGGGGTTTTTTGTTTGTGGATCTTAGGGAGAGAGTAAAAGGTAGATGTTGTGGGAGCCGGATTGTACATTCTCTTGTATTCGGCTTCAGTGATGAGTCCCTCTGTTTTGGCCTCCATTAGGAGTGCTCGGAGTTCAAGTTGGTATCCTTTGGAAGGATCCGTTTTTAGAATTTTGTAGGTTGTTGTGTCCTTGAGTAACCTTAGGCACATATCCTTATAGTCTAAGACGTCCATAATGACAAGGTTGCCTCCTTTGTCGGAGGGTTTAATGACAATCTTGTCATTCTCTGTCAAGGTCTTTAATGCTGACTTCTCTTTTTGAGAGAGATTGGAATTGTATTGGAGTGTTTTGCTTTTAATATTGGCTAGGTCATTGCAGGTCAAGTTGACAAATTTGTCAATATTATGCAGAGTTGCGAGTGGTGGGGTAAAGAGGGATTTTGGTCTAAGGTTGGATGCTGGGGCAGTGAATTGGCTGATTCCTGTGTTGTTTTCTGATTCCAGGGCCATGAGTGCATCCAATGCTTCTCTCTCTCGGGTAGATAATAATCCTGGGTTATGTTGTTTATTTTTGAAAAATTTGTGGAGGGCCAATTTTCGTGCAAAAAGGTTAATGTCTTTAACCCATGTGAATTCATCAAATCTGGGTGTAGGGGTGAAGGTAAGTCCTTTTTCAAGGAGTTTAATTTCATGATCATGCAATTGTATTTTAGATAGGTTTAGTATTTGTGATTGTTCTGTGGTGGTCTTGTTTGTTTGTAAGCCCATTGGCTCCGATCTCTCAGTTGTGCTGGGCCTAAAAAATGGGAAGGTTGTTGATTCTGGGTGGTGGGGATATTCATAATATTTGATTGTGGTTGATACTGTGGTGGACCAATTGTGGTCAGTGTGGGTAGCGATGTGGTAAAGGGTGTCGTTGTATATTGTGCTGCTGGGGGGGGGAACCTGAGTGGGGTGTGCCACTGGTGCCTGTGTGGGTTGTGGTAAGGATGAGGAGTTGAAAGAGGTGGAGGGCTGTGAGAAACCGCTCTGTTGGTGATTGGGTGGTGCTGGCCCCCATGATTGTTGGTTGGGTGCTGGCTGTGATTGGTATTTATAGTACGAAACTTTCCTTGGGGCTCTCCTGTTTCTGGATTTCTGCCTTGGGAAGTTTGGATTTCCTTGAGGACGTAAGTAGTTGACGTTTGAGTAATCTTCTGGTCCAGATAGGTCGGACTCGGAATATTCAGATATTGAGGGTTTTCTTTGTTGCTGATTTGTGTTTTCTCTGTAGACTTCACCAGATTCAAAATCTCTTATCTCTTATATACTTTCTGTGCTTTCTTTCTTTGATCTCTGACTGGAAGATGTCCAGATGTCTCTGCAGTCTGGTCTCGTAATTGCTGAATTCTGGGTTGGAATTGAAAAATTTAATTTGCTCGAGCTGGATCTCAAGTTGTGTGTTAATCTTGGTAAAGACGGTTCTCTCATATGCCAGTAAATACTCTAGCATCTGAATGGAGTTGGCAGTTAGTAGGTCGCACCAGCCTTTCATAAACTCGCTGTCTTCCTGGTGGGCGTTGGGCTTCAGATTAATACGTAGTCCCCGATACACGATTTTCTGTTGTATGTATGTTTCTAAACTGCTTATCTCCCACCAGGATCTAATATAATTCTTGTATGTTTTTTGTAGTTCCTTAAAGGCAGTGTTGATGTCAATGCTATTGAGCGGGAGATCGGATAATTAAAAGACTTGTGTGGCGGCGTTCTGTAAGGATTCTACTGTAAGTTTGTTCGAAAGAAAGTTTGCCATACTTTCCTTGTTGTAATCAAACCCGATATTGTTCGGGGAGATGGATCGATGGTGAGAGGGTTATACTCTCAGGTCTGGTGAGGGTGGTTGATCCGTCACCTTATGGGAGGTAACGGTTTAGTCTGTATAATTTTATTTCTGCCGTAGCAGAGAGTTACCAACTTTCCCCATAGGGATAAAACATAACTTTTAATTGATTGATTAATAAAGATTTGAAGATATAACGGTGCTTCGTGTATATACAGTGCTATATAAAAAATAGTCTAGTTGGTGAGTGATTGCCTGTGATGGAAGAGTTAGCCGTGTGAATCTTATGGATGCCTAGGTAACTAATATATGATGTAGGCAGGTATGAGTCTATACCTCTGATATTAGGTGCACAATATATGGTTGTCAGATTTCCTAAGTCATAGGGTATACTGATAGTGCACTTATCTCTATGAAGCAGGTTTTCTGATTTGCAGTATTTAATTAACAATCAAGATTGATCAAGATTGTATTGGTATAGTAGTGTGGCTTTTGCCCCCTACAGTGTAAGCGTGCTGGTTCAATCCGCAGATGAACGCAGCGCTTAGATTGATTCTGGATGGGAGTTATAGTGGTGCTATGGTAGTGCTACTGTACATCTTGAGCACTATAATGAGAAGTGTATGATTATGCGATATTACAACCAAGCTGCAAAGTAGTTACAGACATGAGTGTATCGCTTAACTGTGATCGCATATGAGAGGGCGGCGTAGCTATGCTCTGCCCAATGTACGGGAGAATGCGATCCTACAGTTTGATTCTGAACGGTATTGCTGTTTGTCAGGCTATTGTGCCCGGTGTGTGCATTGGCGTACACCACTCACTTGACATACAGCTATACTGTGTGTCCAAACGGCGATTCTAGCGCTACTGCAGTACAGGCACCATGCCCTATGGTTACTGCGGTGCGGATCGCTCGGCTAATACGGCTACACTCGGTTACTTTCAGGTCAGTATGACTCTGTACTTTAGTAATCACGGCTTTCCATGATTATACTTATACTGTGTGTCAGATCGGCGATGCTGACGCTCCTGCAGTTTGGGCACCGTGCCCTATGGTTACTGCGGTGCGGATCGCTAAGCTGATACGGCTACACTCAGTTGCTTTCAGGTCAGTGTAACTCTGTGCTTTAGTAATCACGGCTATATCACAACAATAGACTATTATTAAAATGCTGCCTTAATAGACCTGACTAGTTTCGCCAGAACTGCTCTGGCTTTCTCAAAGGTAGGCATCTGGGAGGGGGTGGAGCTACGGGTGGTATATATGTCATCCGTTCGTGCCATGTTTCCTCCCCGGTCAATCCAAAAGGACCTATAAGGTGATCGCTTGATGCTGAGGCTTGGAAGACAATGTGGGTTGTGTGTTGACGATTGGGGGCGGTTCCGAACCGTTGTGTTTGAAACGGGCGCCAAATGATTTGCTTAGGAACGCCTCCCTAAAGTTTGACAGTTCATGTAACACTGCGCATGACCTGGGACTTAGCCCGTAACTGTGCTGTTTTGCCCAGTGCGCATGATCTCGCACTTAGAGTGTCTGCAGTTTTAGATGGGTGTACATCGCGCATGTCTTGACACTTAGAATTTCCTAGGAGTTGGATTCATAGGTGTATCGCCATACCTGATTTGGAGGTATGTATTTTGTTGTTGTTGTGATCAATAAGGTATAGGTGCATTATTCTATAATTTCTGATACTGTATATTTGCGGTAGTTTCCTACCAGGAATGGATATGATTAAGCACTGCATGTTACTAACCATGCTTTTCCATGTTCTTGATCTGTTATGATTGATGAGATTTTTAGCTTAGGTTCGATGATAGTTTTTGCACTTATTTAGTGCTGTAATTAGTTATGATTGTTATTGATTGAGTTTAATATGTGAGTGATAGTACTATTTAACTTCACATGGTAGTGATAATATGTAAATCGATCGAAAATTCTATGTGTTGGTGATGAAGCTGTCAATTAATCATAGGTTCGATATGTAAATGATATAAGGAGTTGATATGGGGACTAATATTGTTTTCCAAGCTGTGTAGATCCTGATGGTCTTGATCATAGAATAGTTCTACATATACCTGAAGCTATTGATTCATACACTTTGTTTCTTTTGTTTTATATTTATATTTACAAAAAGGGAGTGAACGTGAATCCTTCATTTAGGCCGTCCGGAGATAAGGTCTTAAGTCTGAAGATCCATTTGGCTTCTTCTTGCAGTAATTTCTGGTCCAGATCTCCTCTTCTGGGTCCAAGTTTAACTTGCTGTATACCCCAGAAAGTTAATCCCTTAGGGTCTCCGCCATGATACTGGTTGATGTGTCGAGCTATGCTGGTTTCGGTCTTGGTGCGAATATTGCTTAAGTGAGAGCCTATCCGATTTTTAAAAGGTTGGATGGTTTTGCCAATATACAGTAGTCCACAGGGACATTTGGCGGCATATACGATGCCTTTAGTCTGGCAATTAATGAATTCCCTAATAGTATATTCTCGGTTGTTAACTGGATTTATAAAGCTTTTAGTCTTGGGCATATATTTGCAGTACGTGCATGTGCCGCATGGATACGAGCCCTTGACGTTCGACTTCAGCCATGTCGTAGGTGTTGCGTCTTTGTCCGTAAAATGGCTATGGACTAGATGATCTCTTAGGTTTCTGCCCCTTCGATAGGTGATAGTAGGTGACGGAGTGATGATGTCTTTCAGGTCTGGC
This sequence comes from Dendropsophus ebraccatus, assembly GCF_027789765.1. Classification (NCBI taxonomy): domain Eukaryota; kingdom Metazoa; phylum Chordata; class Amphibia; order Anura; family Hylidae; genus Dendropsophus; species Dendropsophus ebraccatus. The sequence continues at coordinate 47,452 of NW_027210009.1, forward strand.
TACGGCAGAAATAAAATTATACAGACTAAACCGTTACCTCCCATAAGGTGACGGATCAACCACCCTCACCAGACCTGAGAGTATAACCCTCTCACCATCGATCCATCTCCCCGAACAATATCGGGTTTGATTACAACAAGGAAAGTATGGCAAACTTTCTTTCGAACAAACTTACAGTAGAATCCTTACAGAACGCCGCCACACAAGTCTTTTCATTATCCGATCTCCCGCTCAATAGCATTGACATCAACACTGCCTTTAAGGAACTACAAAAAACATACAAGAATTATATTAGATCCTGGTGGGAGATAAGCAGTTTAGAAACATACATACAACAGAAAATCGTGTATCGGGGACTACGTATTAATCTGAAGCCCAACGCCCACCAGGAAGACAGCGAGTTTATGAAAGGCTGGTGCGACCTACTAACTGCCAACTCCATTCAGATGCTAGAGTATTTACTGGCATATGAGAGAACCGTCTTTACCAAGATTAACACACAACTTGAGATCCAGCTCGAGCAAATTAAATTTTTCAATTCCAACCCAGAATTCAGCAATTACGAGACCAGACTGCAGAGACATCTGGACATCTTCCAGTCAGAGATCAAAGAAAGAAAGCACAGAAAGTATATAAGAGATAAAAGAGATTTTGAATCTGGTGAAGTCTACAGAGAAAACACAAATCAGCAACAAAGAAAACCCTCAATATCTGAATATTCCGAGTCCGACCTATCTGGACCAGAAGATTACTCAAACGTCAACTACTTACGTCCTCAAGGAAATCCAAACTTCCCAAGGCAGAAATCCAGAAACAGGAGAGCCCCAAGGAAAGTTTCGTACTATAAATACCAATCACAGCCAGCACCCAACCAACAATCATGGGGGCCAGCACCACCCAATCACCAACAGAGCGGTTTCTCACAGCCCTCCACCTCTTTCAACTCCTCATCCTTACCACAACCCACACAGGCACCAGTGGCACACCCCACTCAGGTTCCCCCCCCAGCAGCACAATATACAACGACACCCTTTACCACATCGCTACCCACACTGACCACAATTGGTCCACCACAGTATCAACCACAATCAAATATTATGAATATCCCCACCACCCAGAATCAACAACCTTCCCATTTTTTAGGCCCAGCACAACTGAGAGATCGGAGCCAATGGGCTTACAAACAAACAAGACCACCACAGAACAATCACAAATACTAAACCTATCTAAAATACAATTGCATGATCATGAAATTAAACTCCTTGAAAAAGGACTTACCTTCACCCCTACACCCAGATTTGATGAATTCACATGGGTTAAAGACATTAACCTTTTTGCACGAAAATTGGCCCTCCACAAATTTTTCAAAAATAAACAACATAACCCAGGATTATTATCTACCCGAGAGAGAGAAGCATTGGATGCACTCATGGCCCTGGAATCAGAAAACAACACAGGAATCAGCCAATTCACTGCCCCAGCATCCAACCTTAGACCAAAATCCCTCTTTACCCCACCACTCGCAACTCTGCATAATATTGACAAATTTGTCAACTTGACCTGCAATGACCTAGCCAATATTAAAAGCAAAACACTCCAATACAATTCCAATCTCTCTCAAAAAGAGAAGTCAGCATTAAAGACCTTGACAGAGAATGACAAGATTGTCATTAAACCCTCCGACAAAGGAGTCAACCTTGTCATTATGGACGTCTTAGACTATAAGGATATGTGCCTAAGGTTACTCAAGGACACAACAACCTACAAAATTCTAAAAACGGATCCTTCCAAAGGATACCAACTTGAACTCCGAGCACTCCTAATGGAGGCCAAAACAGAGGGACTCATCACTGAAGCCGAATACAAGAGAATGTACAATCCGGCTCCCACAACATCTACCTTTTACTCTCTCCCTAAGATCCACAAACAAAAAACCCCAATCCCCGGCCGCCCCATTGTATCCGGGAATGGGAACCTTACAGAATCCATAAGCCAATATATCGACCAAGTACTCTATCCATTCGTTGAAACGCTACTCTCCTTCATCAAGGACACCACATCGACAGTAACAAAATTACAGGACGTAACAGTAACAACAAATGTAAAGCTGGCGAGTCTTGACGTGGAAGCCCTATACACCAGCATCCAGCATGAAATAGGCTTGAAAGCAATCCAACACTTTCTATCGACGAGAGGAAATTCCTTCATCCCTCATAACAACTTTGTCCTTAATCTGCTTAAGTTCATATTGACCCATAACTTCTTCATTTTTGATAAGCAATATTATCTACAACAAAACGGCACAGCAATGGGCACGAGTTGTGCCCCTACTTATGCCAACTTGTACTTAGGATGGTGGGAGGCAACCCACGTCTTCATTGATGAGATGCAACAATACACCGATCACATCATCTTCTGGGGGCGCTACATCGATGACATCCTAATTCTTTGGGATGGAGATGTAGCGCCCTTCCAGCATTTTGTCCAAATTCTCAACTCCAATGACATAAATCTACACCTCACCAGTGAGATACAAGAGAATTTGATACACTTTCTAGATCTGACAATTGGAAAGGACCAAGCAGGGAACATCACAACAGACATATATAGAAAGCCAACAGCCACAACCAGCTATTTAGATTGGAGAAGCTTCCATCCAGCACCCCTTAGGAGGGGCATACCAGTAGGCCAGTATTTGCGTGCGAGACGCAACTGCTCCACAGAGGAGGCTTTCAAGAAGGAATGTGACACACTATATCTTAAATTCCGCAGCAAAGGATATCCGAAAAAAACCCTACATAGAGCCTATTATAGGGCCCTACATACCAACCGGGATGAACTCCTGGGACGACCTACCACTCTAACCACCACCAAAATAATAAGGTGCATCGGAACATACGATGTAGCACACCAGGAAGTAAGACAGATTCTGACAAAATACTGGCCAATCCTCCAGGCGGACCCAGACCTGAAAGACATCATCACTCCGTCACCTACTATCACGTATCGAAGGGGCAGAAACCTAAGAGATCATCTAGTCCATAGCCATTTTACGGACAAAGACGCAACACCTACGACATGGCTGAAGTCGAACGTCAAGGGCTCGTATCCATGCGGCACATGCACGTACTGCAAATATATGCCCAAGACTAAAAGCTTTATAAATCCAGTTAACAACCGAGAATATACTATTAGGGAATTCATTAATTGCCAGACTAAAGGCATCGTATATGCCGCCAAATGTCCCTGTGGACTACTGTATATTGGCAAAACCATCCAACCTTTTAAAAATCGGATAGGCTCTCACTTAAGCAATATTCGCACCAAGACCGAAACCAGCATAGCTCGACACATCAACCAGTATCATGGCGGAGACCCTAAGGGATTAACTTTCTGGGGTATACAGCAAGTTAAACTTGGACCCAGAAGAGGAGATCTGGACCAGAAATTACTGCAAGAAGAAGCCAAATGGATCTTCAGACTTAAGACCTTATCTCCGGACGGCCTAAATGAAGGATTCACGTTCACTCCCTTTTTGTAAATATAAATATAAAACAAAAGAAACAAAGTGTATGAATCAATAGCTTCAGGTATATGTAGAACTATTCTATGATCAAGACCATCAGGATCTACACAGCTTGGAAAACAATATTAGTCCCCATATCAACTCCTTATATCATTTACATATCGAACCTATGATTAATTGACAGCTTCATCACCAACACATAGAATTTTCGATCGATTTACATATTATCACTACCATGTGAAGTTAAATAGTACTATCACTCACATATTAAACTCAATCAATAACAATCATAACTAATTACAGCACTAAATAAGTGCAAAAACTATCATCGAACCTAAGCTAAAAATCTCATCAATCATAACAGATCAAGAACATGGAAAAGCATGGTTAGTAACATGCAGTGCTTAATCATATCCATTCCTGGTAGGAAACTACCGCAAATATACAGTATCAGAAATTATAGAATAATGCACCTATACCTTATTGATCACAACAACAACAAAATACATACCTCCAAATCAGGTATGGCGATACACCTATGAATCCAACTCCTAGGAAATTCTAAGTGTCAAGACATGCGCGATGTACACCCATCTAAAACTGCAGACACTCTAAGTGCGAGATCATGCGCACTGGGCAAAACAGCCCAGTTACGGGCTAAGTCCCAGGTCATGCGCAGTGTTACATGAACTGTCAAACTTTAGGGAGGCGTTCCTAAGCAAATCATTTGGCGCCCGTTTCAAACACAACGGTTCGGAACCGCCCCCAATCGTCAACACACAACCCACATTGTCTTCCAAGCCTCAGCATCAAGCGATCACCTTATAGGTCCTTTTGGATTGACCGGGGAGGAAACATGGCACGAACGGATGACATATATACCACCCGTAGCTCCACCCCCTCCCAGATGCCTACCTTTGAGAAAGCCAGAGCAGTTCTGGCGAAACTAGTCAGGTCTATTAAGGCAGCATTTTAATAATAGTCTATTGTTGTGATATAGCCGTGATTACTAAAGCACAGAGTTACACTGACCTGAAAGCAACTGAGTGTAGCCGTATCAGCTTAGCGATCCGCACCGCAGTAACCATAGGGCACGGTGCCCAAACTGCAGGAGCGTCAGCATCGCCGATCTGACACACAGTATAAGTATAATCATGGAAAGCCGTGATTACTAAAGTACAGAGTCATACTGACCTGAAAGTAACCGAGTGTAGCCGTATTAGCCGAGCGATCCGCACCGCAGTAACCATAGGGCATGGTGCCTGTACTGCAGTAGCGCTAGAATCGCCGTTTGGACACACAGTATAGCTGTATGTCAAGTGAGTGGTGTACGCCAATGCACACACCGGGCACAATAGCCTGACAAACAGCAATACCGTTCAGAATCAAACTGTAGGATCGCATTCTCCCGTACATTGGGCAGAGCATAGCTACGCCGCCCTCTCATATGCGATCACAGTTAAGCGATACACTCATGTCTGTAACTACTTTGCAGCTTGGTTGTAATATCGCATAATCATACACTTCTCATTATAGTGCTCAAGATGTACAGTAGCACTACCATAGCACCACTATAACTCCCATCCAGAATCAATCTAAGCGCTGCGTTCATCTGCGGATTGAACCAGCACGCTTACACTGTAGGGGGCAAAAGCCACACTACTATACCAATACAATCTTGATCAATCTTGATTGTTAATTAAATACTGCAAATCAGAAAACCTGCTTCATAGAGATAAGTGCACTATCAGTATACCCTATGACTTAGGAAATCTGACAACCATATATTGTGCACCTAATATCAGAGGTATAGACTCATACCTGCCTACATCATATATTAGTTACCTAGGCATCCATAAGATTCACACGGCTAACTCTTCCATCACAGGCAATCACTCACCAACTAGACTATTTTTTATATAGCACTGTATATACACGAAGCACCGTTATATCTTCAAATCTTTATTAATCAATCAATTAAAAGTTATGTTTTATCCCTATGGGGAAAGTTGGTAACTCTCTGCTACGGCAGAAATAAAATTATACAGACTAAACCGTTACCTCCCATAAGGTGACGGATCAACCACCCACAGAAATGAAATTCAGTGCGGATTGGATGACAGGCACCCTAGGCACCCAGGATCGGCTTTAGTTTCACGTGTATCTCTTAAGCCGGCAGAGAAAATCCACCTGATATGCGCTCCACACAATTGAATAGAGACGCCGTTGATTTTCTATGGGAATTGCAGAAATGACTTCTAAGCCTCAAAATAATGACTTTTTTTCCTAAGGTGGTAGGAATGAAACTCAGTGTGGGCTGGATGGGGTCCCCCCTGGGCACCGCAGACCTAAGCTTGTTTAACTCCTACCTCTTAAAGGGACCGAGAAAAAATGACCTTTTCTGCACTCCAATGTAAGTCAATGGGGCGACTTTTTGGCTATGTGCTAGAAATGAAATTCAGTGCGGATTGGATGACAGGCACCCTAGGCACCCAGGATCGGCTTTAGTTTCACGTGTATCTCTTAAGCCGGCAGAGAAAATCCACCTGATATGCGCTCCACACAATTGAATAGAGACGCCATTGATTTTCTATGGGAATTGCAGAAATGACTTCTAAGCCTCAAAATAATGACTTTTTTTCCTAAGGTGGTAGGAATGAAACTCAGTGTGGGCTGGATGGGGTCCCCCCTGGGCACCGCAGACCTAAGCTTGTTTAACTCCTACCTCTTAAAGGGACCGAGAAAAAAATGACCTTTTCTGCACTCCAATGTAAGTCAATGGGGCGATTTTTTGGCTATGTGCTAGAAATGAAATTCAGTGCGGATTGGATGACAGGCACCCTAGGCACCCAGGATCGGCTTTAGTTTCACGTGTATCTCTTAAGGCGGCAGAGAAAATCCACCTGATATGCGCTCCACACAATTGAATAGAGACGCCATTGATTTTCTATGGGAATTGCAGAAATGACTTCTAAGCCTCAAAATAATGACTTTTTTTCCTAAGGTGGTAGGAATGAAACTCAGTGCGGGCTGGATGGGGTCCCCCCTGGGCACCGCAGACCTAAGCTTGTTTAACTCCTACCTCTTAAAGGGACCGAGAAAAAATGACCTTTTCTGCACTCCAATGTAAGTCAATGGGGCGATTTTTTGGCTATGTGCTAGAAATGAAATTCAGTGCGGATTGGATGACAGGCACCCTAGGCACCCAGGATCGGCTTTAGTTTCACGTGTATCTCTTAAGCCGGCAGAAAAAATCCACCTGATATGCGCTCCACACAATTGAATAGAGACGCCATTGATTTTCTATGGGAATTGCAGAAATGACTTCTAAGCCTCAAAATAATGACTTTTTTCCTAAGGTGGTAGGAATGAAACTCAGTGTGGGCTGGATGGGGTCCCCCCTGGGCACCGCAGACCTAAGCTTGTTTAACTCCTACCTCTTAAAGGGACCGAGAAAAAATGACCTTTTCTGCACTCCAATGTAAGTCAATGGGGCGATTTTTTGGCTATGTGCTAGAAATGAAATTCAGTGCGGATTGGATGACAGGCACCCTAGGCACCCAGGATCGGCTTTAGTTTCACGTGTATCTCTTAAGCCGGCAGAGAAAACCCACCTGATATGCGCTCCACACAATTGAATTAGAGACGCCGTTGATTTTCTATGGGAATTGCAGAAATGACTTCTAAGCCTCAAAATAATGACTTTTTTTCCTAAGGTGGTAGGAATGAAACTCAGTGCGGGCTGGATGGGGTCCCCCCTGGGCACCGCAGCTCTAAGCTTGTTTAACTCCTACCTCTTAAAGGGACCGAGAAAAAATGACCTTTTCTGCACTCCAATGTAAGTCAATGGGGCGATTTTTTGGCTATGTGCTAGAAATGAAATTCAGTGCGGATTGGATGACAGGCACCCTAGGCACCCAGGATCGGCTTTAGTTTCACGTGTATCTCTTAAGGCGGCAGAGAAAATCCACCTGATATGCGCTCCACACAATTGAATAGAGACGCCATTGATTTTCTATGGGAATTGCAGAAATGACTTCTAAGCCTCAAAATAATGACTTTTTTTCCTAAGGTGGTAGGAATGAAACTCAGTGTGGGCTGGATGGGGTCCCCCCTGGGCACCGCAGACCTAAGCTTGTTTAACTCCTACCTCTTAAAGGGACCGAGAAAAAATGACCTTTTCTGCACTCCAATGTAAGTCAATGGGGCGATTTTTTGGCTATGTGCTAGAAATGAAATTCAGTGCGGATTGGATGACAGGCACCCTAGGCACCCAGGATCGGCTTTAGTTTCACGTGTATCTCTTAAGGCGGCAGAGAAAATCCACCTGATATGCGCTCCACACAATTGAATAGAGACGCCGTTGATTTTCTATGGGAATTGCAGAAATGACTTCTAAGCCTCAAAATAATGACTTTTTTTCCTAAGGTGGTAGGAATGAAACTCAGTGCGGGCTGGATGGGGTCCCCCCTGGGCACCGCAGCTCTAAGCTTGTTTAACTCCTACCTCTTAAAGGGACCGAGAAAAAATGACCTTTTCTGCACTCCAATGTAAGTCAATGGGGCGATTTTTTGGCTATGTGCTAGAAATGAAATTCAGTGCGGATTGGATGACAGGCACCCTAGGCACCCAGGATCGGCTTTAGTTTCACGTGTATCTCTTAAGGCGGCAGAGAAAATCCACCTGATATGCGCTCCACACAATTGAATAGAGACGCCATTGATTTTCTATGGGAATTGCAGAAATGACTTCTAAGCCTCAAAATAATGACTTTTTTTCCTAAGGTGGTAGGAATGAAACTCAGTGTGGGCTGGATGGGGTCCCCCCTGGGCACCGAAGACCTAAGCTTGTTTAACTCCTACCTCTTAAAGGGACCGAGAAAAAATGACCTTTTCTGCACTCCAATGTAAGTCAATGGGGCGATTTTTTGGCTATGTGCTAGAAATGAAATTCAGTGCGGATTGGATGACAGGCACCCTAGGCACCCAGGATCGGCTTTAGTTTCACGTGTATCTCTTAAGCCGGCAGAGAAAACCCACCTGATATGCGCTCCACACAATTGAATTAGAGACGCCGTTGATTTTCTATGGGAATTGCAGAAATGACTTCTAAGCCTCAAAATAATGACTTTTTTTCCTAAGGTGGTAGGAATGAAACTCAGTGCGGGCTGGATGGGGTCCCCCTTGGGCACCGCAGACCTAAGCTTGTTTAACTCCTACCTCTTAAAGGGACCGAGAAAAAATGACATTTTCTGCACTCCAATGTAAGTCAATGGGGCGATTTTTTGGCTATGTGCTAGAAATGAAATTCAGTGCGGATTGGATGACAGGCACCCTAGGCACCCAGGATCGGCTTTAGTTTCACGTGTATCTCTTAAGCCGGCAGAGAAAATCCACCTGATATGCGCTCCACACAATTGAATAGAGACGCCATTGATTTTCTATGGGAATTGCAGAAATGACTTCTAAGCCTCAAAATAATGACTTTTTTTCCTAAGGTGGTAGGAATGAAACTCAGTGTGGGCTGGATGGGGTCCCCCCTGGGCACCGCAGACCTAAGCTTGTTTAACTCCTACCTCTTAAAGGGACCGAGAAAAAATGACCTTTTCTGCACTCCAATGTAAGTCAATGGGGCGATTTTTTGGCTATGTGCTAGAAATGAAATTCAGTGCGGATTGGATGACAGGCACCCTAGGCACCCAGGATCGGCTTTAGTTTCACGTGTATCTCTTAAGCCGGCAGAGAAAACCCACCTGATATGCGCTCCACACAATTGAATTAGAGACGCCGTTGATTTTCTATGGGAATTGCAGAAATGACTTCTAAGCCTCAAAATAATGACTTTTTTTCCTAAGGTGGTAGGAATGAAAATCAGTGCGGGCTGGATGGGGTCCCCCCTGGGCACCGCAGACCTAAGCTTGTTTAACTCCTACCTCTTAAAGGGACCGAGAAAAAATGACCTTTTCTGCACTCCAATGTAAGTCAATGGGGCGATTTTTTGGCTATGTGCTAGAAATGAAATTCAGTGCGGATTGGATGACAGGCACCCTAGGCACCCAGGATCGGCTTTAGTTTCACGTGTATCTCTTAAGCCGGCAGAGAAAATCCACCTGATATGCGCTCCACACAATTGAATAGAGACGCCGTTGATTTTCTATGGGAATTGCAGAAATGACTTCTAAGCCTCAAAATAATGACTTTTTTTCCTAAGGTGGTAGGAATGAAACTCAGTGCGGGCTGGATGGGGTCCCCCCTGGGCACCGCAGCTCTAAGCTTGTTTAACTCCTACCTCTTAAAGGGACCGAGAAAAAATGACCTTTTCTGCACTCCAATGTAAGTCAATGGGGCGATTTTTTGGCTATGTGCTAGAAATGAAATTCAGTGCGGATTGGATGACAGACACCCTAGGCACCCAGGATCGGCTTTAGTTTCACGTGTATCTCTTAAGGCGGCAGAGAAAATCCACCTGATATGCGCTCCACACAATTGAATAGAGACGCCATTGATTTTCTATGGGAATTGCAGAAATGACTTCTAAGCCTCAAAATAATGACTTTTTTTCCTAAGGTGGTAGGAATGAAACTCAGTGTGGGCTGGATGGGGTCCCCCCTGGGCACCGCAGACCTAAGCTTGTTTAACTCCTACCTCTTAAAGGGACCGAGAAAAAATGACCTTTTCTGCACTCCAATGTAAGTCAATGGGGCGATTTTTTGGCTATGTGCTAGAAATGAAATTCAGTGCGGATTGGATGACAGGCACCCTAGGCACCCAGGATCGGCTTTAGTTTCACGTGTATCTCTTAAGGCGGCAGAGAAAATCCACCTGATATGCGCTCCACACAATTGAATAGAGACGCCGTTGATTTTCTATGGGAATTGCAGAAATGACTTCTAAGCCTCAAAATAATGACTTTTTTTCCTAAGGTGGTAGGAATGAAACTCAGTGCGGGCTGGATGGGGTCCCCCTTGGGCACCGCAGACCTAAGCTTGTTTAACTCCTACCTCTTAAAGGGACCGAGAAAAAATGACATTTTCTGCACTCCAATGTAAGTCAATGGGGCGATTTTTTGGCTATGTGCTAGAAATGAAATTCAGTGCGGATTGGATGACAGGCACCCTAGGCACCCAGGATCGGCTTTAGTTTCACGTGTATCTCTTAAGCCGGCAGAGAAAATCCACCTGATATGCGCTCCACACAATTGAATAGAGACGCCATTGATTTTCTATGGGAATTGCAGAAATGACTTCTAAGCCTCAAAATAATGACTTTTTTTCCTAAGGTGGTAGGAATGAAACTCAGTGTGGGCTGGATGGGGTCCCCCCTGGGCACCGCAGACCTAAGCTTGTTTAACTCCTACCTCTTAAAGGGACCGAGAAAAAATGACCTTTTCTGCACTCCAATGTAAGTCAATGGGGCGATTTTTTGGCTATGTGCTAGAAATGAAATTCAGTGCGGATTGGATGACAGGCACCCTAGGCACCCAGGATCGGCTTTAGTTTCACGTGTATCTCTTAAGCCGGCAGAGAAAACCCACCTGATATGCGCTCCACACAATTGAATTAGAGACGCCGTTGATTTTCTATGGGAATTGCAGAAATGACTTCTAAGCCTCAAAATAATGACTTTTTTTCCTAAGGTGGTAGGAATGAAAATCAGTGCGGGCTGGATGGGGTCCCCCCTGGGCACCGCAGACCTAAGCTTGTTTAACTCCTACCTCTTAAAGGGACCGAGAAAAAATGACCTTTTCTGCACTCCAATGTAAGTCAATGGGGCGATTTTTTGGCTATGTGCTAGAAATGAAATTCAGTGCGGATTGGATGACAGGCACCCTAGGCACCCAGGATCGGCTTTAGTTTCACGTGTATCTCTTAAGCCGGCAGAGAAAATCCACCTGATATGCGCTCCACACAATTGAATAGAGACGCCGTTGATTTTCTATGGGAATTGCAGAAATGACTTCTAAGCCTCAAAATAATGACTTTTTTTCCTAAGGTGGTAGGAATGAAACTCAGTGAGGGCTGGATGGGGTCCCCCCTGGGCACCGCAGACCTAAGCTTGTTTAACTCCTACCTCTTAAAGGGACCGAGAAAAAATGACCTTTTCTGCACTCCAATGTAAGTCAATGGGGCGACTTTTTGGCTATGTGCTAGAAATGAAATTCAGTGCGGATTGGATGACAGGCACCCTAGGCACCCAGGATCGGCTTTAGTTTCACGTGTATCTCTTAAGCCGGCAGAGAAAATCCACCTGATATGCGCTCCACACAATTGAATAGAGACGCCATTGATTTTCTATGGGAATTGCAGAAATGACTTCTAAGCCTCAAAATAATGACTTTTTTTCCTAAGGTGGTAGGAATGAAACTCAGTGTGGGCTGGATGGGGTCCCCCCCTGGGCACCGCAGACCTAAGCTTGTTTAACTCCTACCTCTTAAAGGGACCGAGAAAAAAATGACCTTTTCTGCACTCCAATGTAAGTCAATGGGGCGATTTTTTGGCTATGTGCTAGAAATGAAATTCAGTGCGGATTGGATGACAGGCACCCTAGGCACCCAGGATCGGCTTTAGTTTCACGTGTATCTCTTAAGGCGGCAGAGAAAATCCACCTGATATGCGCTCCACACAATTGAATAGAGACGCCATTGATTTTCTATGGGAATTGCAGAAATGACTTCTAAGCCTCAAAATAATGACTTTTTTTCCTAAGGTGGTAGGAATGAAACTCAGTGCGGGCTGGATGGGGTCCCCCCTGGGCACCGCAGACCTAAGCTTGTTTAACTCCTACCTCTTAAAGGGACCGAGAAAAAATGACCTTTTCTGCACTCCAATGTAAGTCAATGGGGCGATTTTTTGGCTATGTGCTAGAAATGAAATTCAGTGCGGATTGGATGACAGGCACCCTAGGCACCCAGGATCGACTTTAGTTTCACGTGTATCTCTTAAGCCGGCAGAGAAAATCCACCTGATATGCGCTCCACACAATTGAATAGAGACGCCATTGATTTTCTATGGGAATTGCAGAAATGACTTCTAAGCCTCAAAATAATGACTTTTTTTCCTAAGGTGGTAGGAATGAAACTCAGTGTGGGCTGGATGGGGTCCCCCCTGGGCACCGCAGACCTAAGCTTGTTTAACTCCTACCTCTTAAAGGGACCGAGAAAAAATGACCTTTTCTGCACTCCAATGTAAGTCAATGGGGCGATTTTTTGGCTATGTGCTAGAAATGAAATTCAGTGCGGATTGGATGACAGGCACCCTAGGCACCCAGGATCGGCTTTAGTTTCACGTGTATCTCTTAAGCCGGCAGAGAAAACCCACCTGATATGCGCTCCACACAATTGAATTAGAGACGCCGTTGATTTTCTATGGGAATTGCAGAAATGACTTCTAAGCCTCAAAATAATGACTTTTTTTCCTAAGGTGGTAGGAATGAAACTCAGTGCGGGCTGGATGGGGTCCCCCCTGGGCACCGCAGCTCTAAGCTTGTTTAACTCCTACCTCTTAAAGGGACCGAGAAAAAATGACCTTTTCTGCACTCCAATGTAAGTCAATGGGGCGATTTTTTGGCTATGTGCTAGAAATGAAATTCAGTGCGGATTGGATGACAGGCACCCTAGGCACCCAGGATCGGCTTTAGTTTCACGTGTATCTCTTAAGGCGGCAGAGAAAATCCACCTGATATGCGCTCCACACAATTGAATAGAGACGCCATTGATTTTCTATGGGAATTGCAGAAATGACTTCTAAGCCTCAAAATAATGACTTTTTTTCCTAAGGTGGTAGGAATGAAACTCAGTGTGGGCTGGATGGGGTCCCCCCTGGGCACCGCAGACCTAAGCTTGTTTAACTCCTACCTCTTAAAGGGACCGAGAAAAAATGACCTTTTCTGCACTCCAATGTAAGTCAATGGGGCGATTTTTTGGCTATGTGCTAGAAATGAAATTCAGTGCGGATTGGATGACAGGCACCCTAGGCACCCAGGATCGGCTTTAGTTTCACGTGTATCTCTTAAGGCGGCAGAGAAAATCCACCTGATATGCGCTCCACACAATTGAATAGAGACGCCGTTGATTTTCTATGGGAATTGCAGAAATGACTTCTAAGCCTCAAAATAATGACTTTTTTTCCTAAGGTGGTAGGAATGAAACTCAGTGCGGGCTGGATGGGGTCCCCCCTGGGCACCGCAGCTCTAAGCTTGTTTAACTCCTACCTCTTAAAGGGACCGAGAAAAAATGACCTTTTCTGCACTCCAATGTAAGTCAATGGGGCGATTTTTTGGCTATGTGCTAGAAATGAAATTCAGTGCGGATTGGATGACAGGCACCCTAGGCACCCAGGATCGGCTTTAGTTTCACGTGTATCTCTTAAGGCGGCAGAGAAAATCCACCTGATATGCGCTCCACACAATTGAATAGAGACGCCATTGATTTTCTATGGGAATTGCAGAAATGACTTCTAAGCCTCAAAATAATGACTTTTTTTCCTAAGGTGGTAGGAATGAAACTCAGTTTGGGCTGGATGGGGTCCCCCCTGGGCACCGCAGACCTAAGCTTGTTTAACTCCTACCTCTTAAAGGGACCGAGAAAAAATGACCTTTTCTGCACTCCAATGTAAGTCAATGGGGCGATTTTTTGGCTATGTGCTAGAAATGAAATTCAGTGCGGATTGGATGACAGGCACCCTAGGCACCCAGGATCGGCTTTAGTTTCACGTGTATCTCTTAAGCCGGCAGAGAAAATCCACCTGATATGCGCTCCACACAATTGAATAGAGACGCCATTGATTTTCTATGGGAATTGCAGAAATGACTTCTAAGCCTCAAAATAATGACTTTTTTTCCTAAGGTGGTAGGAATGAAACTCAGTGTGGGCTGGATGGGGTCCCCCCTGGGCACCGCAGACCTAAGCTTGTTTAACTCCTACCTCTTAAAGGGACCGAGAAAAAATGACCTTTTCTGCACTCCAATGTAAGTCAATGGGGCGATTTTTTGGCTATGTGCTAGAAATGAAATTCAGTGCGGATTGGATGACAGGCACCCTAGGCACCCAGGATCGGCATTAGTTTCACGTGTATCTCTTAAGCCGGCAGAGAAAACCCACCTGATATGCGCTCCACACAATTGAATTAGAGACGCCGTTGATTTTCTATGGGAATTGCAGAAATGACTTCTAAGCCTCAAAATAATGACTTTTTTTCCTAAGGTGGTAGGAATGAAACTCAGTGCGGGCTGGATGGGGTCCCCCCTGGGCACCGCAGACCTAAGCTTGTTTAACTCCTACCTCTTAAAGGGACCGAGAAAAAATGACCTTTTCTGCACTCCAATGTAAGTCAATGGGGCGATTTTTTGGCTATGTGCTAGAAATGAAATTCAGTGCGGATTGGATGACAGGCACCCTAGGCACCCAGGATCGGCTTTAGTTTCACGTGTATCTCTTAAGCCGACAGAGAAAACCCACCTGATATGCGCTCCACACAATTGAATTAGAGACGCCGTTGATTTTCTATGGGAATTGCAGAAATGACTTCTAAGCCTCAAAATAATGACTTTTTTTCCTAAGGTGGTAGGAATGAAAATCAGTGCGGGCTGGATGGGGTCCCCCTGGGCACCGCAGACCTAAGCTTGTTTAACTCCTACCTCTTAAAGGGACCGAGAAAAAATGACCTTTTCTGCACTCCAATGTAAGTCAATGGGGCGATTTTTTGGCTATGTGCTAGAAATGAAATTCAGTGCGGATTGGATGACAGGCACCCTAGGCACCACGATCGGCCTTTAGTTTCACGTGTATCTCTTAAGCCGGCAGAGAAAACCCACCTGATATGCGCTCCACACAATTGAATAGAGACGCCGTTGATTTTCTATGGGAATTGCAGAAATGACTTCTAAGCCTCAAAATAATGACTTTTTTTCCTAAGGTGGTAGGAATGAAACTCAGTGCGGGCTGGATGGGGTCCCCCCTGGGCACCGCAGACCTAAGCTTGTTTAACTCCTACCTCTTAAAGGGACCGAGAAAAAATGACCTTTTCTGCACTCCAATGTAAGTCAATGGGGCGATTTTTTGGCTATGTGCTAGAAATGAAATTCAGTGCGGATTGGATGACAGGCACCCTAGGCACCCAGGATCGGCTTTAGTTTCACGTGTATCTCTTAAGCCGGCAGAGAAAACCCACCTGATATGCGCTCCACACAATTGAATAGAGACGCCGTTGATTTTCTATGGGAATTGCAGAAATGACTTCTAAGCCTCAAAATAATGACTTTTTTTCCTAAGGTGGTAGGAATGAAACTCAGTGCGGGCTGGATGGGGTCCCCCCTGGGCACCGCAGACCTAAGCTTGTTTAACTCCTACCTCTTAAAGGGACCGAGAAAAAATGACCTTTTCTGCACTCCAATGTAAGTCAATGGGGCGATTTTTTGGCTATGTGCTAGAAATGAAATTCAGTGCGGATTGGATGACAGGCACCCTAGGCACCCAGGATCGGCTTTAGTTTCACGTGTATCTCTTAAGCCGGCAGAGAAAACCCACCTGATATGCGCTCCACACAATTGAATAGAGACGCCGTTGATTTTCTATGGGAATTGCAGAAATGACTTCTAAGCCTCAAAATAATGACTTTTTTTCCTAAGGTGGTAGGAATGAAACTCAGTGCGGGCTGGATGGGGTCCCCCCTGGGCACCGCAGACCTAAGCTTGTTTAACTCCTACCTCTTAAAGGGACCGAGAAAAAATGACCTTTTCTGCACTCCAATGTAAGTCAATGGGGCGATTTTTTGGCTATGTGCTAGAAATGAAATTCAGTGCGGATTGGATGACAGGCACCCTAGGCACCCAGGATCGGCTTTAGTTTCACGTGTATCTCTTAAGCCGGCAGAGAAAACCCACCTGATATGCGCTCCACACAATTGAATAGAGACGCCGTTGATTTTCTATGGGAATTGCAGAAATGACTTCTAAGCCTCAAAATAATGACTTTTTTTCCTAAGGTGGTAGGAATGAAACTCAGTGCGGGCTGGATGGGGTCCCCCCTGGGCACCGCAGACCTAAGCTTGTTTAACTCCTACCTCTTAAAGGGACCGAGAAAAAATGACCTTTTCTGCACTCCAATGTAAGTCAATGGGGCGATTTTTTGGCTATGTGCTAGAAATGAAATTCAGTGCGGATTGGATGACAGGCACCCTAGGCACCCAGGATCGGCTTTAGTTTCACGTGTATCTCTTAAGCCGGCAGAGAAAACCCACCTGATATGCGCTCCACACAATTGAATAGAGACGCCGTTGATTTTCTATGGGAATTGCAGAAATGACTTCTAAGCCTCAAAATAATGACTTTTTTTCCTAAGGTGGTAGGAATGAAACTCAGTGCGGGCTGGATGGGGTCCCCCCTGGGCACCGCAGACCTAAGCTTGTTTAACTCCTACCTCTTAAAGGGACCGAGAAAAAATGACCTTTTCTGCACTCCAATGTAAGTCAATGGGGCGATTTTTTGGCTATGTGCTAGAAATGAAATTCAGTGCGGATTGGATGACAGGCACCCTAGGCACCCAGGATCGGCTTTAGTTTCACGTGTATCTCTTAAGCCGGCAGAGAAAACCCACCTGATATGCGCTCCACACAATTGAATAGAGACGCCGTTGATTTTCTATGGGAATTGCAGAAATGACTTCTAAGCCTCAAAATAATGACTTTTTTTCCTAAGGTGGTAGGAATGAAACTCAGTGCGGGCTGGATGGGGTCCCCCCTGGGCACCGCAGACCTAAGCTTGTTTAACTCCTACCTCTTAAAGGGACCGAGAAAAAATGACCTTTTCTGCACTCCAATGTAAGTCAATGGGGCGATTTTTTGGCTATGTGCTAGAAATGAAATTCAGTGCGGATTGGATGACAGGCACCCTAGGCACCCAGGATCGGCTTTAGTTTCACGTGTATCTCTTAAGCCGGCAGAGAAAACCCACCTGATATGCGCTCCACACAATTGAATAGAGACGCCGTTGATTTTCTATGGGAATTGCAGAAATGACTTCTAAGCCTCAAAATAATGACTTTTTTTCCTAAGGTGGTAGGAATGAAACTCAGTGCGGGCTGGATGGGGTCCCCCCTGGGCACCGCAGACCTAAGCTTGTTTAACTCCTACCTCTTAAAGGGACCGAGAAAAAATGACCTTTTCTGCACTCCAATGTAAGTCAATGGGGCGATTTTTTGGCTATGTGCTAGAAATGAAATTCAGTGCGGATTGGATGACAGGCACCCTAGGCACCCAGGATCGGCTTTAGTTTCACGTGTATCTCTTAAGCCGGCAGAGAAAACCCACCTGATATGCGCTCCACACAATTGAATAGAGACGCCGTTGATTTTCTATGGGAATTGCAGAAATGACTTCTAAGCCTCAAAATAATGACTTTTTTTCCTAAGGTGGTAGGAATGAAACTCAGTGCGGGCTGGATGGGGTCCCCCCTGGGCACCGCAGACCTAAGCTTGTTTAACTCCTACCTCTTAAAGGGACCGAGAAAAAATGACCTTTTCTGCACTCCAATGTAAGTCAATGGGGCGATTTTTTGGCTATGTGCTAGAAATGAAATTCAGTGCGGATTGGATGACAGGCACCCTAGGCACCCAGGATCGGCTTTAGTTTCACGTGTATCTCTTAAGCCGGCAGAGAAAACCCACCTGATATGCGCTCCACACAATTGAATAGAGACGCCGTTGATTTTCTATGGGAATTGCAGAAATGACTTCTAAGCCTCAAAATAATGACTTTTTTTCCTAAGGTGGTAGGAATGAAACTCAGTGCGGGCTGGATGGGGTCCCCCCTGGGCACCGCAGACCTAAGCTTGTTTAACTCCTACCTCTTAAAGGGACCGAGAAAAAATGACCTTTTCTGCACTCCAATGTAAGTCAATGGGGCGATTTTTTGGCTATGTGCTAGAAATGAAATTCAGTGCGGATTGGATGACAGGCACCCTAGGCACCCAGGATCGGCTTTAGTTTCACGTGTATCTCTTAAGCCGGCAGAGAAAACCCACCTGATATGCGCTCCACACAATTGAATAGAGACGCCGTTGATTTTCTATGGGAATTGCAGAAATGACTTCTAAGCCTCAAAATAATGACTTTTTTTCCTAAGGTGGTAGGAATGAAACTCAGTGCGGGCTGGATGGGGTCCCCCCTGGGCACCGCAGACCTAAGCTTGTTTAACTCCTACCTCTTAAAGGGACCGAGAAAAAATGACCTTTTCTGCACTCCAATGTAAGTCAATGGGGCGATTTTTTGGCTATGTGCTAGAAATGAAATTCAGTGCGGATTGGATGACAGGCACCCTAGGCACCCAGGATCGGCTTTAGTTTCACGTGTATCTCTTAAGCCGGCAGAGAAAACCCACCTGATATGCGCTCCACACAATTGAATAGAGACGCCGTTGATTTTCTATGGGAATTGCAGAAATGACTTCTAAGCCTCAAAATAATGACTTTTTTTCCTAAGGTGGTAGGAATGAAACTCAGTGCGGGCTGGATGGGGTCCCCCCTGGGCACCGCAGACCTAAGCTTGTTTAACTCCTACCTCTTAAAGGGACCGAGAAAAAATGACCTTTTCTGCACTCCAATGTAAGTCAATGGGGCGATTTTTTGGCTATGTGCTAGAAATGAAATTCAGTGCGGATTGGATGACAGGCACCCTAGGCACCCAGGATCGGCTTTAGTTTCACGTGTATCTCTTAAGCCGGCAGAGAAAACCCACCTGATATGCGCTCCACACAATTGAATAGAGACGCCGTTGATTTTCTATGGGAATTGCAGAAATGACTTCTAAGCCTCAAAATAATGACTTTTTTTCCTAAGGTGGTAGGAATGAAACTCAGTGCGGGCTGGATGGGGTCCCCCCTGGGCACCGCAGACCTAAGCTTGTTTAACTCCTACCTCTTAAAGGGACCGAGAAAAAATGACCTTTTCTGCACTCCAATGTAAGTCAATGGGGCGATTTTTTGGCTATGTGCTAGAAATGAAATTCAGTGCGGATTGGATGACAGGCACCCTAGGCACCCAGGATCGGCTTTAGTTTCACGTGTATCTCTTAAGCCGGCAGAGAAAACCCACCTGATATGCGCTCCACACAATTGAATAGAGACGCCGTTGATTTTCTATGGGAATTGCAGAAATGACTTCTAAGCCTCAAAATAATGACTTTTTTTCCTAAGGTGGTAGGAATGAAACTCAGTGCGGGCTGGATGGGGTCCCCCCTGGGCACCGCAGACCTAAGCTTGTTTAACTCCTACCTCTTAAAGGGACCGAGAAAAAATGACCTTTTCTGCACTCCAATGTAAGTCAATGGGGCGATTTTTTGGCTATGTGCTAGAAATGAAATTCAGTGCGGATTGGATGACAGGCACCCTAGGCACCCAGGATCGGCTTTAGTTTCACGTGTATCTCTTAAGCCGGCAGAGAAAACCCACCTGATATGCGCTCCACACAATTGAATAGAGACGCCGTTGATTTTCTATGGGAATTGCAGAAATGACTTCTAAGCCTCAATATAATGACTTTTTTTCCTAAGGTGGTAGGAATGAAACTCAGTGCGGGCTGGATGGGGTCCCCCCTGGGCACCGCAGACCTAAGCTTGTTTAACTCCTACCTCTTAAAGGGACCGAGAAAAAATGACCTTTTCTGCACTCCAATGTAAGTCAATGGGGCGATTTTTTGGCTATGTGCTAGAAATGAAATTCAGTGCGGATTGGATGACAGGCACCCTAGGCACCCAGGATCGGCTTTAGTTTCACGTGTATCTCTTAAGCCGGCAGAGAAAACCCACCTGATATGCGCTCCACACAATTGAATAGAGACGCCGTTGATTTTCTATGGGAATTGCAGAAATGACTTCTAAGCCTCAAAATAATGACTTTTTTTCCTAAGGTGGTAGGAATGAAACTCAGTGCGGGCTGGATGGGGTCCCCCCTGGGCACCGCAGACCTAAGCTTGTTTAACTCCTACCTCTTAAAGGGACCGAGAAAAAATGACCTTTTCTGCACTCCAATGTAAGTCAATGGGGCGATTTTTTGGCTATGTGCTAGAAATGAAATTCAGTGCGGATTGGATGACAGGCACCCTAGGCACCCAGGATCGGCTTTAGTTTCACGTGTATCTCTTAAGCCGGCAGAGAAAACCCACCTGATATGCGCTCCACACAATTGAATAGAGACGCCGTTGATTTTCTATGGGAATTGCAGAAATGACTTCTAAGCCTCAAAATAATGACTTTTTTTCCTAAGGTGGTAGGAATGAAACTCAGTGCGGGCTGGATGGGGTCCCCCCTGGGCACCGCAGACCTAAGCTTGTTTAACTCCTACCTCTTAAAGGGACCGAGAAAAAATGACCTTTTCTGCACTCCAATGTAAGTCAATGGGGCGATTTTTTGGCTATGTGCTAGAAATGAAATTCAGTGCGGATTGGATGACAGGCACCCTAGGCACCCAGGATCGGCTTTAGTTTCACGTGTATCTCTTAAGCCGGCAGAGAAAACCCACCTGATATGCGCTCCACACAATTGAATAGAGACGCCGTTGATTTTCTATGGGAATTGCAGAAATGACTTCTAAGCCTCAAAATAATGACTTTTTTTCCTAAGGTGGTAGGAATGAAACTCAGTGCGGGCTGGATGGGGTCCCCCCTGGGCACCGCAGACCTAAGCTTGTTTAACTCCTACCTCTTAAAGGGACCGAGAAAAAATGACCTTTTCTGCACTCCAATGTAAGTCAATGGGGCGATTTTTTGGCTATGTGCTAGAAATGAAATTCAGTGCGGATTGGATGACAGGCACCCTAGGCACCCAGGATCGGCTTTAGTTTCACGTGTATCTCTTAAGCCGGCAGAGAAAACCCACCTGATATGCGCTCCACACAATTGAATAGAGACGCCGTTGATTTTCTATGGGAATTGCAGAAATGACTTCTAAGCCTCAAAATAATGACTTTTTTTCCTAAGGTGGTAGGAATGAAACTCAGTGCGGGCTGGATGGGGTCCCCCCTGGGCACCGCAGACCTAAGCTTGTTTAACTCCTACCTCTTAAAGGGACCGAGAAAAAATGACCTTTTCTGCACTCCAATGTAAGTCAATGGGGCGATTTTTTGGCTATGTGCTAGAAATGAAATTCAGTGCGGATTGGATGACAGGCACCCTAGGCACCCAGGATCGGCTTTAGTTTCACGTGTATCTCTTAAGCCGGCAGAGAAAACCCACCTGATATGCGCTCCACACAATTGAATAGAGACGCCGTTGATTTTCTATGGGAATTGCAGAAATGACTTCTAAGCCTCAAAATAATGACTTTTTTTCCTAAGGTGGTAGGAATGAAACTCAGTGCGGGCTGGATGGGGTCCCCCCTGGGCACCGCAGACCTAAGCTTGTTTAACTCCTACCTCTTAAAGGGACCGAGAAAAAATGACCTTTTCTGCACTCCAATGTAAGTCAATGGGGCGATTTTTTGGCTATGTGCTAGAAATGAAATTCAGTGCGGATTGGATGACAGGCACCCTAGGCACCCAGGATCGGCTTTAGTTTCACGTGTATCTCTTAAGCCGGCAGAGAAAACCCACCTGATATGCGCTCCACACAATTGAATAGAGACGCCGTTGATTTTCTATGGGAATTGCAGAAATGACTTCTAAGCCTCAAAATAATGACTTTTTTTCCTAAGGTGGTAGGAATGAAACTCAGTGCGGGCTGGATGGGGTCCCCCCTGGGCACCGCAGACCTAAGCTTGTTTAACTCCTACCTCTTAAAGGGACCGAGAAAAAATGACCTTTTCTGCACTCCAATGTAAGTCAATGGGGCGATTTTTTGGCTATGTGCTAGAAATGAAATTCAGTGCGGATTGGATGACAGGCACCCTAGGCACCCAGGATCGGCTTTAGTTTCACGTGTATCTCTTAAGCCGGCAGAGAAAACCCACCTGATATGCGCTCCACACAATTGAATAGAGACGCCGTTGATTTTCTATGGGAATTGCAGAAATGACTTCTAAGCCTCAAAATAATGACTTTTTTTCCTAAGGTGGTAGGAATGAAACTCAGTGCGGGCTGGATGGGGTCCCCCCTGGGCACCGCAGACCTAAGCTTGTTTAACTCCTACCTCTTAAAGGGACCGAGAAAAAATGACCTTTTCTGCACTCCAATGTAAGTCAATGGGGCGATTTTTTGGCTATGTGCTAGAAATGAAATTCAGTGCGGATTGGATGACAGGCACCCTAGGCACCCAGGATCGGCTTTAGTTTCACGTGTATCTCTTAAGCCGGCAGAGAAAACCCACCTGATATGCGCTCCACACAATTGAATAGAGACGCCGTTGATTTTCTATGGGAATTGCAGAAATGACTTCTAAGCCTCAAAATAATGACTTTTTTTCCTAAGGTGGTAGGAATGAAACTCAGTGCGGGCTGGATGGGGTCCCCCCTGGGCACCGCAGACCTAAGCTTGTTTAACTCCTACCTCTTAAAGGGACCGAGAAAAAATGACCTTTTCTGCACTCCAATGTAAGTCAATGGGGCGATTTTTTGGCTATGTGCTAGAAATGAAATTCAGTGCGGATTGGATGACAGGCACCCTAGGCACCCAGGATCGGCTTTAGTTTCACGTGTATCTCTTAAGCCGGCAGAGAAAACCCACCTGATATGCGCTCCACACAATTGAATAGAGACGCCGTTGATTTTCTATGGGAATTGCAGAAATGACTTCTAAGCCTCAAAATAATGACTTTTTTTCCTAAGGTGGTAGGAATGAAACTCAGTGCGGGCTGGATGGGGTCCCCCCTGGGCACCGCAGACCTAAGCTTGTTTAACTCCTACCTCTTAAAGGGACCGAGAAAAAATGACCTTTTCTGCACTCCAATGTAAGTCAATGGGGCGATTTTTTGGCTATGTGCTAGAAATGAAATTCAGTGCGGATTGGATGACAGGCACCCTAGGCACCCAGGATCGGCTTTAGTTTCACGTGTATCTCTTAAGCCGGCAGAGAAAACCCACCTGATATGCGCTCCACACAATTGAATAGAGACGCCGTTGATTTTCTATGGGAATTGCAGAAATGACTTCTAAGCCTCAAAATAATGACTTTTTTTCCTAAGGTGGTAGGAATGAAACTCAGTGCGGGCTGGATGGGGTCCCCCCTGGGCACCGCAGACCTAAGCTTGTTTAACTCCTACCTCTTAAAGGGACCGAGAAAAAATGACCTTTTCTGCACTCCAATGTAAGTCAATGGGGCGATTTTTTGGCTATGTGCTAGAAATGAAATTCAGTGCGGATTGGATGACAGGCACCCTAGGCACCCAGGATCGGCTTTAGTTTCACGTGTATCTCTTAAGCCGGCAGAGAAAACCCACCTGATATGCGCTCCACACAATTGAATAGAGACGCCGTTGATTTTCTATGGGAATTGCAGAAATGACTTCTAAGCCTCAAAATAATGACTTTTTTTCCTAAGGTGGTAGGAATGAAACTCAGTGCGGGCTGGATGGGGTCCCCCCTGGGCACCGCAGACCTAAGCTTGTTTAACTCCTACCTCTTAAAGGGACCGAGAAAAAATGACCTTTTCTGCACTCCAATGTAAGTCAATGGGGCGATTTTTTGGCTATGTGCTAGAAATGAAATTCAGTGCGGATTGGATGACAGGCACCCTAGGCACCCAGGATCGGCTTTAGTTTCACGTGTATCTCTTAAGCCGGCAGAGAAAACCCACCTGATATGCGCTCCACACAATTGAATAGAGACGCCGTTGATTTTCTATGGGAATTGCAGAAATGACTTCTAAGCCTCAAAATAATGACTTTTTTTCCTAAGGTGGTAGGAATGAAACTCAGTGCGGGCTGGATGGGGTCCCCCCTGGGCACCGCAGACCTAAGCTTGTTTAACTCCTACCTCTTAAAGGGACCGAGAAAAAATGACCTTTTCTGCACTCCAATGTAAGTCAATGGGGCGATTTTTTGGCTATGTGCTAGAAATGAAATTCAGTGCGGATTGGATGACAGGCACCCTAGGCACCCAGGATCGGCTTTAGTTTCACGTGTATCTCTTAAGCCGGCAGAGAAAACCCACCTGATATGCGCTCCACACAATTGAATAGAGACGCCGTTGATTTTCTATGGGAATTGCAGAAATGACTTCTAAGCCTCAAAATAATGACTTTTTTTCCTAAGGTGGTAGGAATGAAACTCAGTGCGGGCTGGATGGGGTCCCCCCTGGGCACCGCAGACCTAAGCTTGTTTAACTCCTACCTCTTAAAGGGACCGAGAAAAAATGACCTTTTCTGCACTCCAATGTAAGTCAATGGGGCGATTTTTTGGCTATGTGCTAGAAATGAAATTCAGTGCGGATTGGATGACAGGCACCCTAGGCACCCAGGATCGGCTTTAGTTTCACGTGTATCTCTTAAGCCGGCAGAGAAAACCCACCTGATATGCGCTCCACACAATTGAATAGAGACGCCGTTGATTTTCTATGGGAATTGCAGAAATGACTTCTAAGCCTCAAAATAATGACTTTTTTTCCTAAGGTGGTAGGAATGAAACTCAGTGCGGGCTGGATGGGGTCCCCCCTGGGCACCGCAGACCTAAGCTTGTTTAACTCCTACCTCTTAAAGGGACCGAGAAAAAATGACCTTTTCTGCACTCCAATGTAAGTCAATGGGGCGATTTTTTGGCTATGTGCTAGAAATGAAATTCAGTGCGGATTGGATGACAGGCACCCTAGGCACCCAGGATCGGCTTTAGTTTCACGTGTATCTCTTAAGCCGGCAGAGAAAACCCACCTGATATGCGCTCCACACAATTGAATAGAGACGCCGTTGATTTTCTATGGGAATTGCAGAAATGACTTCTAAGCCTCAAAATAATGACTTTTTTTCCTAAGGTGGTAGGAATGAAACTCAGTGCGGGCTGGATGGGGTCCCCCCTGGGCACCGCAGACCTAAGCTTGTTTAACTCCTACCTCTTAAAGGGACCGAGAAAAAATGACCTTTTCTGCACTCCAATGTAAGTCAATGGGGCGATTTTTTGGCTATGTGCTAGAAATGAAATTCAGTGCGGATTGGATGACAGGCACCCTAGGCACCCAGGATCGGCTTTAGTTTCACGTGTATCTCTTAAGCCGGCAGAGAAAACCCACCTGATATGCGCTCCACACAATTGAATAGAGACGCCGTTGATTTTCTATGGGAATTGCAGAAATGACTTCTAAGCCTCAAAATAATGACTTTTTTTCCTAAGGTGGTAGGAATGAAACTCAGTGCGGGCTGGATGGGGTCCCCCCTGGGCACCGCAGACCTAAGCTTGTTTAACTCCTACCTCTTAAAGGGACCGAGAAAAAATGACCTTTTCTGCACTCCAATGTAAGTCAATGGGGCGATTTTTTGGCTATGTGCTAGAAATGAAATTCAGTGCGGATTGGATGACAGGCACCCTAGGCACCCAGGATCGGCTTTAGTTTCACGTGTATCTCTTAAGCCGGCAGAGAAAACCCACCTGATATGCGCTCCACACAATTGAATAGAGACGCCGTTGATTTTCTATGGGAATTGCAGAAATGACTTCTAAGCCTCAAAATAATGACTTTTTTTCCTAAGGTGGTAGGAATGAAACTCAGTGCGGGCTGGATGGGGTCCCCCCTGGGCACCGCAGACCTAAGCTTGTTTAACTCCTACCTCTTAAAGGGACCGAGAAAAAATGACCTTTTCTGCACTCCAATGTAAGTCAATGGGGCGATTTTTTGGCTATGTGCTAGAAATGAAATTCAGTGCGGATTGGATGACAGGCACCCTAGGCACCCAGGATCGGCTTTAGTTTCACGTGTATCTCTTAAGCCGGCAGAGAAAACCCACCTGATATGCGCTCCACACAATTGAATAGAGACGCCGTTGATTTTCTATGGGAATTGCAGAAATGACTTCTAAGCCTCAAAATAATGACTTTTTTTCCTAAGGTGGTAGGAATGAAACTCAGTGCGGGCTGGATGGGGTCCCCCCTGGGCACCGCAGACCTAAGCTTGTTTAACTCCTACCTCTTAAAGGGACCGAGAAAAAATGACCTTTTCTGCACTCCAATGTAAGTCAATGGGGCGATTTTTTGGCTATGTGCTAGAAATGAAATTCAGTGCGGATTGGATGACAGGCACCCTAGGCACCCAGGATCGGCTTTAGTTTCACGTGTATCTCTTAAGCCGGCAGAGAAAACCCACCTGATATGCGCTCCACACAATTGAATAGAGACGCCGTTGATTTTCTATGGGAATTGCAGAAATGACTTCTAAGCCTCAAAATAATGACTTTTTTTCCTAAGGTGGTAGGAATGAAACTCAGTGCGGGCTGGATGGGGTCCCCCCTGGGCACCGCAGACCTAAGCTTGTTTAACTCCTACCTCTTAAAGGGACCGAGAAAAAATGACCTTTTCTGCACTCCAATGTAAGTCAATGGGGCGATTTTTTGGCTATGTGCTAGAAATGAAATTCAGTGCGGATTGGATGACAGGCACCCTAGGCACCCAGGATCGGCTTTAGTTTCACGTGTATCTCTTAAGCCGGCAGAGAAAACCCACCTGATATGCGCTCCACACAATTGAATAGAGACGCCGTTGATTTTCTATGGGAATTGCAGAAATGACTTCTAAGCCTCAAAATAATGACTTTTTTTCCTAAGGTGGTAGGAATGAAACTCAGTGCGGGCTGGATGGGGTCCCCCCTGGGCACCGCAGACCTAAGCTTGTTTAACTCCTACCTCTTAAAGGGACCGAGAAAAAATGACCTTTTCTGCACTCCAATGTAAGTCAATGGGGCGATTTTTTGGCTATGTGCTAGAAATGAAATTCAGTGCGGATTGGATGACAGGCACCCTAGGCACCCAGGATCGGCTTTAGTTTCACGTGTATCTCTTAAGCCGGCAGAGAAAACCCACCTGATATGCGCTCCACACAATTGAATAGAGACGCCGTTGATTTTCTATGGGAATTGCAGAAATGACTTCTAAGCCTCAAAATAATGACTTTTTTTCCTAAGGTGGTAGGAATGAAACTCAGTGCGGGCTGGATGGGGTCCCCCCTGGGCACCGCAGACCTAAGCTTGTTTAACTCCTACCTCTTAAAGGGACCGAGAAAAAATGACCTTTTCTGCACTCCAATGTAAGTCAATGGGGCGATTTTTTGGCTATGTGCTAGAAATGAAATTCAGTGCGGATTGGATGACAGGCACCCTAGGCACCCAGGATCGGCTTTAGTTTCACGTGTATCTCTTAAGCCGGCAGAGAAAACCCACCTGATATGCGCTCCACACAATTGAATAGAGACGCCGTTGATTTTCTATGGGAATTGCAGAAATGACTTCTAAGCCTCAAAATAATGACTTTTTTTCCTAAGGTGGTAGGAATGAAACTCAGTGCGGGCTGGATGGGGTCCCCCCTGGGCACCGCAGACCTAAGCTTGTTTAACTCCTACCTCTTAAAGGGACCGAGAAAAAATGACCTTTTCTGCACTCCAATGTAAGTCAATGGGGCGATTTTTTGGCTATGTGCTAGAAATGAAATTCAGTGCGGATTGGATGACAGGCACCCTAGGCACCCAGGATCGGCTTTAGTTTCACGTGTATCTCTTAAGCCGGCAGAGAAAACCCACCTGATATGCGCTCCACACAATTGAATAGAGACGCCGTTGATTTTCTATGGGAATTGCAGAAATGACTTCTAAGCCTCAAAATAATGACTTTTTTTCCTAAGGTGGTAGGAATGAAACTCAGTGCGGGCTGGATGGGGTCCCCCCTGGGCACCGCAGACCTAAGCTTGTTTAACTCCTACCTCTTAAAGGGACCGAGAAAAAATGACCTTTTCTGCACTCCAATGTAAGTCAATGGGGCGATTTTTTGGCTATGTGCTAGAAATGAAATTCAGTGCGGATTGGATGACAGGCACCCTAGGCACCCAGGATCGGCTTTAGTTTCACGTGTATCTCTTAAGCCGGCAGAGAAAACCCACCTGATATGCGCTCCACACAATTGAATAGAGACGCCGTTGATTTTCTATGGGAATTGCAGAAATGACTTCTAAGCCTCAAAATAATGACTTTTTTTCCTAAGGTGGTAGGAATGAAACTCAGTGCGGGCTGGATGGGGTCCCCCCTGGGCACCGCAGACCTAAGCTTGTTTAACTCCTACCTCTTAAAGGGACCGAGAAAAAATGACCTTTTCTGCACTCCAATGTAAGTCAATGGGGCGATTTTTTGGCTATGTGCTAGAAATGAAATTCAGTGCGGATTGGATGACAGGCACCCTAGGCACCCAGGATCGGCTTTAGTTTCACGTGTATCTCTTAAGCCGGCAGAGAAAACCCACCTGATATGCGCTCCACACAATTGAATAGAGACGCCGTTGATTTTCTATGGGAATTGCAGAAATGACTTCTAAGCCTCAAAATAATGACTTTTTTTCCTAAGGTGGTAGGAATGAAACTCAGTGCGGGCTGGATGGGGTCCCCCCTGGGCACCGCAGACCTAAGCTTGTTTAACTCCTACCTCTTAAAGGGACCGAGAAAAAATGACCTTTTCTGCACTCCAATGTAAGTCAATGGGGCGATTTTTTGGCTATGTGCTAGAAATGAAATTCAGTGCGGATTGGATGACAGGCACCCTAGGCACCCAGGATCGGCTTTAGTTTCACGTGTATCTCTTAAGCCGGCAGAGAAAACCCACCTGATATGCGCTCCACACAATTGAATAGAGACGCCGTTGATTTTCTATGGGAATTGCAGAAATGACTTCTAAGCCTCAAAATAATGACTTTTTTTCCTAAGGTGGTAGGAATGAAACTCAGTGCGGGCTGGATGGGGTCCCCCCTGGGCACCGCAGACCTAAGCTTGTTTAACTCCTACCTCTTAAAGGGACCGAGAAAAAATGACCTTTTCTGCACTCCAATGTAAGTCAATGGGGCGATTTTTTGGCTATGTGCTAGAAATGAAATTCAGTGCGGATTGGATGACAGGCACCCTAGGCACCCAGGATCGGCTTTAGTTTCACGTGTATCTCTTAAGCCGGCAGAGAAAACCCACCTGATATGCGCTCCACACAATTGAATAGAGACGCCGTTGATTTTCTATGGGAATTGCAGAAATGACTTCTAAGCCTCAAAATAATGACTTTTTTTCCTAAGGTGGTAGGAATGAAACTCAGTGCGGGCTGGATGGGGTCCCCCCTGGGCACCGCAGACCTAAGCTTGTTTAACTCCTACCTCTTAAAGGGACCGAGAAAAAATGACCTTTTCTGCACTCCAATGTAAGTCAATGGGGCGATTTTTTGGCTATGTGCTAGAAATGAAATTCAGTGCGGATTGGATGACAGGCACCCTAGGCACCCAGGATCGGCTTTAGTTTCACGTGTATCTCTTAAGCCGGCAGAGAAAACCCACCTGATATGCGCTCCACACAATTGAATAGAGACGCCGTTGATTTTCTATGGGAATTGCAGAAATGACTTCTAAGCCTCAAAATAATGACTTTTTTTCCTAAGGTGGTAGGAATGAAACTCAGTGCGGGCTGGATGGGGTCCCCCCTGGGCACCGCAGACCTAAGCTTGTTTAACTCCTACCTCTTAAAGGGACCGAGAAAAAATGACCTTTTCTGCACTCCAATGTAAGTCAATGGGGCGATTTTTTGGCTATGTGCTAGAAATGAAATTCAGTGCGGATTGGATGACAGGCACCCTAGGCACCCAGGATCGGCTTTAGTTTCACGTGTATCTCTTAAGCCGGCAGAGAAAACCCACCTGATATGCGCTCCACACAATTGAATAGAGACGCCGTTGATTTTCTATGGGAATTGCAGAAATGACTTCTAAGCCTCAAAATAATGACTTTTTTTCCTAAGGTGGTAGGAATGAAACTCAGTGCGGGCTGGATGGGGTCCCCCCTGGGCACCGCAGACCTAAGCTTGTTTAACTCCTACCTCTTAAAGGGACCGAGAAAAAATGACCTTTTCTGCACTCCAATGTAAGTCAATGGGGCGATTTTTTGGCTATGTGCTAGAAATGAAATTCAGTGCGGATTGGATGACAGGCACCCTAGGCACCCAGGATCGGCTTTAGTTTCACGTGTATCTCTTAAGCCGGCAGAGAAAACCCACCTGATATGCGCTCCACACAATTGAATAGAGACGCCGTTGATTTTCTATGGGAATTGCAGAAATGACTTCTAAGCCTCAAAATAATGACTTTTTTTCCTAAGGTGGTAGGAATGAAACTCAGTGCGGGCTGGATGGGGTCCCCCCTGGGCACCGCAGACCTAAGCTTGTTTAACTCCTACCTCTTAAAGGGACCGAGAAAAAATGACCTTTTCTGCACTCCAATGTAAGTCAATGGGGCGATTTTTTGGCTATGTGCTAGAAATGAAATTCAGTGCGGATTGGATGACAGGCACCCTAGGCACCCAGGATCGGCTTTAGTTTCACGTGTATCTCTTAAGCCGGCAGAGAAAACCCACCTGATATGCGCTCCACACAATTGAATAGAGACGCCGTTGATTTTCTATGGGAATTGCAGAAATGACTTCTAAGCCTCAAAATAATGACTTTTTTTCCTAAGGTGGTAGGAATGAAACTCAGTGCGGGCTGGATGGGGTCCCCCCTGGGCACCGCAGACCTAAGCTTGTTTAACTCCTACCTCTTAAAGGGACCGAGAAAAAATGACCTTTTCTGCACTCCAATGTAAGTCAATGGGGCGATTTTTTGGCTATGTGCTAGAAATGAAATGCAGTGCGGATTGGATGACAGGCACCCTAGGCACCCAGGATCGGCTTTAGTTTCACGTGTATCTCTTAAGCCGGCAGAGAAAACCCACCTGATATGCGCTCCACACAATTGAATAGAGACGCCGTTGATTTTCTTTGGGAATTGCAGAAATGACTTCTAAGCCTCAAAATAATGACTTTTTTTCCTAAGGTGGTAGGAATGAAACTCAGTGCGGGCTGGATGGGGTCCCCCCTGGGCACCGCAGACCTAAGCTTGTTTAACTCCTACCTCTTAAAGGGACCGAGAAAAAATGACCTTTTCTGCACTCCAATGTAAGTCAATGGGGCGATTTTTTGGCTATGTGCTAGAAATGAAATTCAGTGCGGATTGGATGACAGGCACCCTAGGCACCCAGGATCGGCTTTAGTTTCACGTGTATCTCTTAAGCCGGCAGAGAAAACCCACCTGATTATGCGCTCCACACAATTGAATAGAGACGCCGTTGATTTTCTATGGGAATTGCAGAAATGACTTCTAAGCCTCAAAATAATGACTTTTTTTCCTAAGGTGGTAGGAATGAAACTCAGTGCGGGCTGGATGGGGTCCCCCCTGGGCACCGCAGACCTAAGCTTGTTTAACTCCTACCTCTTAAAGGGACCGAGAAAAAATGACCTTTTCTGCACTCCAATGTAAGTCAATGGGGCGATTTTTTGGCTATGTGCTAGAAATGAAATGCAGTGCGGATTGGATGACAGGCACCCTAGGCACCCAGGATCAGCTTTAGTTTCACGTGTATCTCTTAAGCCGGCAGAGAAAACCCACCTAATATGCGCTCCACACAATTGAATAGAGACGCCATTGATTTTCTATGGGAATTGCAGAAATGACTTCTAAGCCTCAAAATAATGACTTTTTTTCCTAAGGTGGTAGGAATGAAACTCAGTGCGGGCTGGATGGGGTCCCCCCTGGGCCCGCAGACCTAAGCTTGTTTAACTCCTACCTCTTAAAGGGACCGAGAAAAAATGTTCTTTTCTGCACTCCAATGTAAGTCAATGGGGCGATTTTTTGGCTATGTGCTAGAAATGAAATGCAGTGCGGATTGGATGACAGGCACCCTAGGCACCCAGGATCGGCTTTAGTTTCACGTGTATCTCTTAAGCCGGCAGAGAAAACCCACCTGATATGCGCTCCACACAATTGAATAGAGACGCCGTTGATTTTCTATGGGAATTGCAGAAATGACTTCTAAGCCTCAAAATAATGACTTTTTTTCCTAAGGTGGTAGGAATGAAACTCAGTGCGGGCTGGATGGGGTCCCCCCTGGGCACCGCAGACCTAAGCTGTTTAACTCCTACCTCTTAAAGGGACCGAGAAAAAATGACCTTTTCTGCACTCCAATGTAAGTCAATGGGGCGATTTTTTGGCTATGTGCTAGAAATGAAATGCAGTGCGGATTGGATGACAGGCACCCTAGGCACCCAGGATCGGCTTTAGTTTCACGTGTATCTCTTAAGCCGGCAGAGAAAACCCACCTGATATGCGCTCCACACA
Organism: Dendropsophus ebraccatus; assembly: GCF_027789765.1. Lineage (NCBI taxonomy): Eukaryota > Metazoa > Chordata > Amphibia > Anura > Hylidae > Dendropsophus > Dendropsophus ebraccatus. Next base: position 80,250 of record NW_027210009.1, read on the forward strand.
ATTGAATAGAGACGCCGTTGATTTTTCTATGGGAATTGCCAGAAATGACTTCTAAGCCTCAAAATAATGACTTTTTTTTCCTAAGGTGGTAGGAATGAAACTCAGTGCGGGCTGGATGGGGTCCCCCCTGGGCACCGCAGACCTAAGCTTGTTTAAACTCCTACCTCTTAAAGGGACCGAGAAAAAATGACCTTTTCTGCACTCCAATTGTAAGTCAATGGGGCGATTTTTGGCTATGTGCTAGAAATGAAATGCAGTGCGGATTGGATGACAGGCACCCTAGGCACCCAGGATCGGCTTTAGTTTCACGTGTATCTCTTAAGCCGGCAGAGAAAACCCACCTGATATGCGCTCCACACAATTGAATAGAGACGCCGTTGATTTTCTATGGGAATTGCAGAAATGACTTCTAAGCCTCAAAATAATGACTTTTTTTCCTAAGGTGGTAGGAATGAAACTCAGTGCGGGCTGGATGGGTCCCCCCCTGGGCACCGCAGACCTAAGCTTGTTTAACTCCTACCTCTTAAAGGGACCGAGAAAAAATGACCTTTTCTGCACTCCAATGTAAGTCAATGGGGCGATTTTTTGGCTATGTGCTAGAAATGAAATGCAGTGCGGATTGGATGACAGGCACCCTAGGCACCCAGGATCAGCTTTAGTTTCACGTGTATCTCTTAAGCCGGCAGAGAAAACCCACCTAATATGCGCTCCACACAATTGAATAGAGACGCCATTGATTTTCTATGGGAATTGCAGAAATGACTTCTAAGCCTCAAAATAATGACTTTTTTTCCTAAGGTGGTAGGAATGAAACTCAGTGCGGGCTGGATGGGGTCCCCCCTGGACACCGCAGACCTAAGCTTGTTTAACTCCTACCTCTTAAAGGGACCGAGAAAAAAATGTTCTTTTCTGCACTCCAATGTAAGTCAATGGGGCGATTTTTTGGCTATGTGCTAGAAATGAAATGCAGTGCGGATTGGATGACAGGCACCCTAGGCACCCAGGATCGACTTTAGTTTCACGTGTATCTCTTAAGCCGGCAGAGAAAACCCACCTGATATGCGCTCCACACAATTGAATAGAGACGCCGTTGATTTTCTATGGGAATTGCAGAAATGACTTCTAAGCCTCAAAATAATGACTTTTTTTCCTAAGGTGGTAGGAATGAAACTCAGTGCGGGCTGGATGGGGTCCCCCCTGGGCACCGCAGACCTAAGCTTGTTTAACTCCTACCTCTTAAAGGGACCGAGAAAAAATGACCTTTTCTGCACTCCAATGTAAGTCAATGGGGCGATTTTTTGGCTATGTGCTAGAAATGAAATGCAGTGCGGATTGGATGACAGGCACCCTAGGCACCCAGGATCAGCTTTAGTTTCACGTGTATCTCTTAAGCCGGCAGAGAAACCCACCTAATATGCGCTCCACACAATTGAATAGAGACGCCATTGATTTTCTATGGGAATTGCAGAAATGACTTCTAAGCCTCAAAATAATGACTTTTTTTCCTAAGGTGGTAGGAATGAAACTCAGTGCGGGCTGGATGGGGTCCCCCCTGGGCACCGCAGACCTAAGCTTGTTTAACTCCTACCTCTTAAAGGGACCGAGAAAAAATGTTCTTTTCTGCACTCCAATGTAAGTCAATGGGGCGATTTTTTGGCTATGTGCTAGAAATGAAATGCAGTGCGGATTGGATGACAGGCACCCTAGGCACCCAGGATCGGCTTTAGTTTCACGTGTATCTCTTAAGCCGGCAGAGAAAACCCACCTGATATGCGCTCCACACAATTGAATAGAGACGCCGTTGATTTTCTATGGGAATTGCAGAAATGACTTCTAAGCCTCAAAATAATGACTTTTTTTCCTAAGGTGGTAGGAATGAAACTCAGTGCGGGCTGGATGGGGTCCCCCCTGGGCACCGCAGACCTAAGCTTGTTTAACTCCTACCTCTTAAAGGGACCGAGAAAAAATGACCTTTTCTGCACTCCAATGTAAGTCAATGGGGCGATTTTTGGCTATGTGCTAGAAATGAAATGCAGTGCGGATTGGATGACAGGCACCCTAGGCACCCAGGATCAGCTTTAGTTTCACGTGTATCTCTTAAGCCGGCAGAGAAAACCCACCTAATATGCGCTCCACACAATTGAATAGAGACGCCATTGATTTTCTATGGGAATTGCAGAAATGACTTCTAAGCCTCAAAATAATGACTTTTTTTCCTAAGGTGGTAGGAATGAAACTCAGTGCGGGCTGGATGGGGTCCCCCCTGGGCACCGCAGACCTAAGCTTGTTTAACTCCTACCTCTTAAAGGGACCGAGAAAAAATGTTCTTTTCTGCACTCCAATGTAAGTCAATGGGGCGATTTTTTGGCTATGTGCTAGAAATGAAATGCAGTGCGGATTGGATGACAGGCACCCTAGGCACCCAGGATCGGCTTTAGTTTCACGTGTATCTCTTAAGCCGGCAGAGAAAACCCACCTGATATGCGCTCCACACAATTGAATAGAGACGCCGTTGATTTTCTATGGGAATTGCAGAAATGACTTCTAAGCCTCAAAATAATGACTTTTTTTCCTAAGGTGGTAGGAATGAAACTCAGTGCGGGCTGGATGGGGTCCCCCCTGGGCACCGCAGACCTAAGCTTGTTTAACTCCTACCTCTTAAAGGGACCGAGAAAAAAATGACCTTTTCTGCACTCCAATGTAAGTCAATGGGGCGATTTTTTGGCTATGTGCTAGAAATGAAATGCAGTGCGGATTGGATGACAGGCACCCTAGGCACCCAGGATCGGCTTTAGTTTCACGTGTATCTCTTAAGCCGGCAGAGAAAACCCACCTGATATGCGCTCCACACAATTGAATAGAGACGCCGTTGATTTTCTATGGGAATTGCAGAAATGACTTCTAAGCCTCAAAATAATGACTTTTTTTTCCTAAGGTGGTAGGAATGAAACTCAGTGCGGGCTGGATGGGGTCCCCCCTGGGCACCGCAGACCTAAGCTTGTTTAACTCCTACCTCTTAAAGGGACCGAGAAAAAAATGACCTTTTCTGCACTCCAATGTAAGTCAATGGGGCGATTTTTTGGCTATGTGCTAGAAATGAAATGCAGTGCGGATTGGATGACAGGCACCCTAGGCACCCAGGATCAGCTTTAGTTTCACGTGTATCTCTTAAGCCGGCAGAGAAAACCCACCTAATATGCGCTCCACACAATTGAATAGAGACGCCATTGATTTTCTATGGGAATTGCAGAAATGACTTCTAAGCCTCAAAATAATGACTTTTTTTCCTAAGGTGGTAGGAATGAAACTCAGTGCGGGCTGGATGGGGTCCCCCCTGGGCACCGCAGACCTAAGCTTGTTTAACTCCTACCTCTTAAAGGGACCGAGAAAAAAATGTTCTTTTCTGCACTCCAATGTAAGTCAATGGGGCGATTTTTTGGCTATGTGCTAGAAATGAAATGCAGTGCGGATTGGATGACAGGCACCCTAGGCACCCAGGATCGACTTTAGTTTCACGTGTATCTCTTAAGCCGGCAGAGAAAACCCACCTGATATGCGCTCCACACAATTGAATAGAGACGCCGTTGATTTTCTATGGGAATTGCAGAAATGACTTCTAAGCCTCAAAATAATGACTTTTTTTCCTAAGGTGGTAGGAATGAAACTCAGTGCGGGCTGGATGGGGTCCCCCCTGGGCACCGCAGACCTAAGCTTGTTTAACTCCTACCTCTTAAAGGGACCGAGAAAAAATGACCTTTTCTGCACTCCAATGTAAGTCAATGGGGCGATTTTTTGGCTATGTGCTAGAAATGAAATGCAGTGCGGATTGGATGACAGGCACCCTAGGCACCCAGGATCAGCTTTAGTTTCACGTGTATCTCTTAAGCCGGCAGAGAAAACCCACCTAATATGCGCTCCACACAATTGAATAGAGACGCCATTGATTTTCTATGGGAATTGCAGAAATGACTTCTAAGCCTCAAAATAATGACTTTTTTTCCTAAGGTGGTAGGAATGAAACTCAGTGCGGGCTGGATGGGGTCCCCCCTGGGCACCGCAGACCTAAGCTTGTTTAACTCCTACCTCTTAAAGGGACCGAGAAAAAATGTTCTTTTCTGCACTCCAATGTAAGTCAATGGGGCGATTTTTTGGCTATGTGCTAGAAATGAAATGCAGTGCGGATTGGATGACAGGCACCCTAGGCACCCAGGATCGGCTTTAGTTTCACGTGTATCTCTTAAGCCGGCAGAGAAAACCCACCTGATATGCGCTCCACACAATTGAATAGAGACGCCGTTGATTTTCTATGGGAATTGCAGAAATGACTTCTAAGCCTCAAAATAATGACTTTTTTTCCTAAGGTGGTAGGAATGAAACTCAGTGCGGGCTGGATGGGGTCCCCCCTGGGCACCGCAGACCTAAGCTTGTTTAACTCCTACCTCTTAAAGGGACCGAGAAAAAATGACCTTTTCTGCACTCCAATGTAAGTCAATGGGGCGATTTTTTGGCTATGTGCTAGAAATGAAATGCAGTGCGGATTGGATGACAGGCACCCTAGGCACCCAGGATCGGCTTTAGTTTCACGTGTATCTCTTAAGCCGGCAGAGAAAACCCACCTGATATGCGCTCCACACAATTGAATAGAGACGCCGTTGATTTTCTATGGGAATTGCAGAAATGACTTCTAAGCCTCAAAATAATGACTTTTTTTTCCTAAGGTGGTAGGAATGAAACTCAGTGCGGGCTGGATGGGGTCCCCCCTGGGCACCGCAGACCTAAGCTTGTTTAACTCCTACCTCTTAAAGGGACCGAGAAAAAATGACCTTTTCTGCACTCCAATGTAAGTCAATGGGGCGATTTTTTGGCTATGTGCTAGAAATGAAATGCAGTGCGGATTGGATGACAGGCACCCTAGGCACCCAGGATCGGCTTTAGTTTCACGTGTATCTCTTAAGCCGGCAGAGAAAACCCACCTGATATGCGCTCCACACAATTGAATAGAGACGCCGTTGATTTTCTATGGGAATTGCAGAAATGACTTCTAAGCCTCAAAATAATGACTTTTTTTCCTAAGGTGGTAGGAATGAAACTCAGTGCGGGCTGGATGGGGTCCCCCCTGGGCACCGCAGACCTAAGCTTGTTTAACTCCTACCTCTTAAAGGGACCGAGAAAAAATGACCTTTTCTGCACTCCAATGTAAGTCAATGGGGCGATTTTTTGGCTATGTGCTAGAAATGAAATGCAGTGCGGATTGGATGACAGGCACCCTAGGCACCCAGGATCAGGCTTTAGTTTCACGTGTATCTCTTAAGCCGGCAGAGAAAACCCACCTAATATGCGCTCCACACAATTGAATAGAGACGCCATTGATTTTCTATGGGAATTGCAGAAATGACTTCTAAGCCTCAAAATAATGACTTTTTTTCCTAAGGTGGTAGGAATGAAACTCAGTGCGGGCTGGATGGGGTCCCCCCTGGGCACCGCAGACCTAAGCTTGTTTAACTCCTACCTCTTAAAGGGACCGAGAAAAAATGTTCTTTTCTGCACTCCAATGTAAGTCAATGGGGCGATTTTTTGGCTATGTGCTAGAAATGAAATGCAGTGCGGATTGGATGACAGGCACCCTAGGCACCCAGGATCGGCTTTAGTTTCACGTGTATCTCTTAAGCCGGCAGAGAAAACCCACCTGATATGAGCTCCACACAATTGAATAGAGACGCCGTTGATTTTCTATGGGAATTGCAGAAATGACTTCTAAGCCTCAAAATAATGACTTTTTTTCCTAAGGTGGTAGGAATGAAACTCAGTGCGGGCTGGATGGGGTCCCCCCTGGGCACCGCAGACCTAAGCTTGTTTAACTCCTACCTCTTAAAGGGACCGAGAAAAAATGACCTTTTCTGCACTCCAATGTAAGTCAATGGGGCGATTTTTTGGCTATGTGCTAGAAATGAAATGCAGTGCGGATTGGATGACAGGCACCCTAGGCACCCAGGATCGGCTTTAGTTTCACGTGTATCTCTTAAGCCGGCAGAGAAAACCCACCTGATATGCGCTCCACACAATTGAATAGAGACGCCGTTGATTTTCTATGGGAATTGCAGAAATGACTTCTAAGCCTCAAAATAATGACTTTTTTTCCTAAGGTGGTAGGAATGAAACTCAGTGCGGGCTGGATGGGGTCCCCCCTGGGCACCGCAGACCTAAGCTTGTTTAACTCCTACCTCTTAAAGGGACCGAGAAAAAATGACCTTTTCTGCACTCCAATGTAAGTCAATGGGGCGATTTTTTGGCTATGTGCTAGAAATGAAATGCAGTGCGGATTGGATGACAGGCATCCTAGGCACCCAGGATCGGCTTTAGTTTCACGTGTATCTCTTAAGCCGGCAGAGAAAACCCACCTGATATGCGCTCCACACAATTGAATAGAGACGCCGTTGATTTTCTATGGGAATTGCAGAAAAGGTCATTTTTTCTCGGTCCCTTTAAGAGGTAGGAGTTAAACAAGCTTAGGTCTGCGGTGCCCAGGGGGGACCCCATCCAGCCCGCACTGAGTTTCATTCCTACCACCTTAGGAAAAAAAGTCATTATTTTGAGGCTTAGAAGTCATTTCTGCAATTCCCATAGAAAATCAACGGCGTCTCTATTCAATTGTGTGGAGCGCATATCAGGTGGGTTTTCTCTGCCGGCTTAAGAGATACACGTGAAACTAAAGCTGATCCTGGGTGCCTAGGGTGCCTGTCATCCAATCCGCACTGCATTTCATTTCTAGCACATAGCCAAAAAATCGCCCCATTGACTTACATTGGAGTGCAGAAAAGGTCATTTTTTCTCGGTCCCTTTAAGAGGTAGGAGTTAAACAAGCTTAGGTCTGCGGTGCCCAGGGGGGACCCCATCCAGCCCGCACTGAGTTTCATTCCTACCACCTTAGGAAAAAAAGTCATTATTTTGAGGCTTAGAAGTCATTTCTGCAATTCCCATAGAAAATCAACGGCGTCTCTATTCAATTGTGTGGAGCGCATATCAGGTGGGTTTTCTCTGCCGGCTTAAGAGATACACGTGAAACTAAAGCCGATCCTGGGTGCCTAGGGTGCCTGTCATCCAATCCGCACTGCATTTCATTTCTAGCACATAGCCAAAAAATCGCCCCATTGACTTACATTGGAGTGCAGAAAAGAACATTTTTTCTCGGTCCCTTTAAGAGGTAGGAGTTAAACAAGCTTAGGTCTGCGGTGCCCAGGGGGGACCCCATCCAGCCCGCACTGAGTTTCATTCCTACCACCTTAGGAAAAAAAGTCATTATTTTGAGGCTTAGAAGTCATTTCTGCAATTCCCATAGAAAATCAATGGCGTCTCTATTCAATTGTGTGGAGCGCATATTAGGTGGGTTTTCTCTGCCGGCTTAAGAGATACACGTGAAACTAAAGCTGATCCTGGGTGCCTAGGGTGCCTGTCATCCAATCCGCACTGCATTTCATTTCTAGCACATAGCCAAAAAATCGCCCCATTGACTTACATTGGAGTGCAGAAAAGGTCATTTTTTCTCGGTCCCTTTAAGAGGTAGGAGTTAAACAAGCTTAGGTCTGCGGTGCCCAGGGGGGACCCCATCCAGCCCGCACTGAGTTTCATTCCTACCACCTTAGGAAAAAAAGTCATTATTTTGAGGCTTAGAAGTCATTTCTGCAATTCCCATAGAAAATCAACGGCGTCTCTATTCAATTGTGTGGAGCGCATATCAGGTGGGTTTTCTCTGCCGGCTTAAGAGATACACGTGAAACTAAAGCCGATCCTGGGTGCCTAGGGTGCCTGTCATCCAATCCGCACTGCATTTCATTTCTAGCACATAGCCAAAAAATCGCCCCATTGACTTACATTGGAGTGCAGAAAAGGTCATTTTTTCTCGGTCCCTTTAAGAGGTAGGAGTTAAACAAGCTTAGGTCTGCGGTGCCCAGGGGGGACCCCATCCAGCCCGGACTGAGTTTCATTCCTACCACCTTAGGAAAAAAAGTCATTATTTTGAGGCTTAGAAGTCATTTCTGCAATTCCCATAGAAAATCAACGGCGTCTCTATTCAATTGTGTGGAGCGCATATCAGGTGGGTTTTCTCTGCCGGCTTAAGAGATACACGTGAAACTAAAGCCGATCCTGGGTGCCTAGGGTGCCTGTCATCCAATCCGCACTGCATTTCATTTCTAGCACATAGCCAAAAAATCGCCCCATTGACTTACATTGGAGTGCAGAAAAGTAAATTTTTTCTCGGTCCCTTTAAGAGGTAGGAGTTAAACAAGCTTAGGTCTGCGGTGCCCAGGGGGGACCCCATCCAGCCCGCACTGAGTTTCATTCCTACCACCTTAGGAAAAAAAGTCATTATTTTGAGGCTTAGAAGTCATTTCTGCAATTCCCATAGAAAATCAATGGCGTCTCTATTCAATTGTGTGGAGCGCATATTAGGTGGGTTTTCTCTGCCGGCTTAAGAGATACACGTGAAACTAAAGCTGATCCTGGGTGCCTAGGGTGCCTGTCATCCAATCCGCACTGCATTTCATTTCTAGCACATAGCCAAAAAATCGCCCCATTGACTTACATTGGAGTGCAGAAAAGGTCATTTTTTATCGGTCCCTTTAAGAGGTAGGAGTTAAACAAGCTTAGGTCTGCGGTGCCCAGGGGGGACCCCATCCAGCCCGCACTGAGTTTCATTCCTACCACCTTAGGAAAAAAAGTCATTATTTTGAGGCTTAGAAGTCATTTCTGCAATTCCCATAGAAAATCAACGGCGTCTCTATTCAATTGTGTGGAGCGCATATCAGGTGGGTTTTCTCTGCCGGCTTAAGAGATACACGTGAAACTAAAGCCGATCCTGGGTGCCTAGGGTGCCTGTCATCCAATCCGCACTGCATTTCATTTCTAGCACATAGCCAAAAAATCGCCCCATTGACTTACATTGGAGTGCAGAAAAGAACATTTTTTCTCGGTCCCTTTAAGAGGTAGGAGTTAAACAAGCTTAGGTCTGCGGTGCCCAGGGGGGACCCCATCCAGCCCGCACTGAGTTTCATTCCTACCACCTTAGGAAAAAAAGTCATTATTTTGAGGCTTAGAAGTCATTTCTGCAATTCCCATAGAAAATCAATGGCGTCTCTATTCAATTGTGTGGAGCGCATATTAGGTGGGTTTTCTCTGCCGGCTTAAGAGATACACGTGAAACTAAAGCTGATCCTGGGTGCCTAGGGTGCCTGTCATCCAATCCGCACTGAATTTCATTTCTAGCACATAGCCAAAAAATCGCCCCATTGACTTACATTGGAGTGCAGAAAAGGTCATTTTTTCTCGGTCCCTTTAAGAGGTAGGAGTTAAACAAGCTTAGGTCTGCGGTGCCCAGGGGGGACCCCATCCAGCCCGCACTGAGTTTCATTCCTACCACCTTAGGAAAAAAAGTCATTATTTTGAGGCTTAGAAGTCATTTCTGCAATTCCCATAGAAAATCAACGGCGTCTCTATTCAATTGTGTGGAGCGCATATCAGGTGGGTTTTCTCTGCCGGCTTAAGAGATACACGTGAAACTAAAGCCGATCCTGGGTGCCTAGGGTGCCTGTCATCCAATCCGCACTGCATTTCATTTCTAGCACATAGCCAAAAAATCGCCCCATTGACTTACATTGGAGTGCAGAAAAGAACATTTTTTCTCGGTGCCTTTAAGAGGTAGGAGTTAAACAAGCTTAGGTCTGCGGTGCCCAGGGGGGACCCCATCCAGCCCGCACTGAGTTTCATTCCTACCACCTTAGGAAAAAAAGTCATTATTTTGAGGCTTAGAAGTCATTTCTGCAATTCCCATAGAAAATCAATGGCGTCTCTATTCAATTGTGTGGAGCGCATATTAGGTGGGTTTTCTCTGCCGGCTTAAGAGATACACGTGAAACTAAAGCTGATCCTGGGTGCCTAGGGTGCCTGTCATCCAATCCGCACTGCATTTCATTTCTAGCACATAGCCAAAAAATCGCCCCATTGACTTACATTGGAGTGCAGAAAAGGTCATTTTTTCTCGGTCCCTTTAAGAGGTAGGAGTTAAACAAGCTTAGGTCTGCGGTGCCCAGGGGGGACCCCATCCAGCCCGCACTGAGTTTCATTCCTACCACCTTAGGAAAAAAAGTCATTATTTTGAGGCTTAGAAGTCATTTCTGCAATTCCCATAGAAAATCAACGGCGTCTCTATTCAATTGTGTGGAGCGCATATCAGGTGGGTTTTCTCTGCCGGCTTAAGAGATACACGTGAAACTAAAGCCGATCCTGGGTGCCTAGGGTGCCTGTCATCCAATCCGCACTGCATTTCATTTCTAGCACATAGCCAAAAAATCGCCCCATTGACTTACATTGGAGTGCAGAAAAGAAAATTTTTTCTCGGTCCCTTTAAGAGGTAGGAGTTAAACAAGCTTAGGTCTGCGGTGCCCAGGGGGGACCCCATCCAGCCCGCACTGAGTTTCATTCCTACCACCTTAGGAAAAAAAGTCATTATTTTGAGGCTTAGAAGTCATTTCTGCAATTCCCATAGAAAATCAATGGCGTCTCTATTCAATTGTGTGGAGCGCATATTAGGTGGGTTTTCTCTGCCGGCTTAAGAGATACACGTGAAACTAAAGCTGTTCCTGGGTCCTACGGCAGCACATATGGGTTAAGTCTAAGTCCCCTAGAACAAGGCAGAAGAGAATGCAAAGCAGTAGCCAATCAAAATTTGGCCACACCATATATAAGGCAGGAAGGACCACCCATAGCCAGAGTTTTTTTCTTCTGCACGGGTAAGAAGAGATTATGTGTGTGTTCCGTGCACCTTTATTATAGTGTATTTTCTTTGTTTTTCAGCATGCCCTTTCAGTGTTGGGGGCGCAACTTCCACTGCAACATAGATATAGAATCACAGTGTTGTGTTTTTTCTATGTTTGGGTGACGTACGAGGAGAGGTTGGGTCAGGAATCAGGCTGAGCGGTGTCGCATGTCTCCTGAAACCCTGAGAGATCGCTTCGGGTATCCCACATTGGAAATCCCGTTCTCCCTCTATGTGTAATTAGTACGGGTTGAAGCAAGCTCCACTACGTATCACAGGAAAGAGGTAAGTGTGGCTTTTGTTCTGTATGGTGTTTTTTACTCCCATTGAGCGTAGCGGCAGCGCGTCTGGTGAGTAGTACACTGCAATCCCCTCCCACGGGGCGGGTGATTGCGGCGGGCGCGCGCTGTCAGTACATGCTCGATTCAAATTCAAACTTGGCGCCTACATGGGAAAGCGCGCGCTCCACTGCGGTGTCAATCTGTTCCTCTCCACCTACTAACCCAAGGATTTGGATTGCGGAGGTGGAGCGGAGGTGTGTCAGAGGCGTTTCTCAGCGGAGAAAAACCCTCCTAGTGCAACAGATTCTCTACACGGCACTTCTACCAGGGCAGCCGCTGACCAGTGACACTTACGTGAGTACTGCTCATATATTTCTGCTTACATATTGTCTATGATCTGGGGGCTAGTGTATCTTTTTTTGCTACATTTTTTAGATCCACCATGGATCCTACGGCAAAAAAGAACACTGGAAAATCTAAACATAGATTATGTGATTCTTGCCAGCAGCCTCTTCCGGAGCAGCAAGAATCTGATACCTGCACCTTATGTACCTCTGCTATGCCTGCTACAGAAAAATCTTTAGCAGAATCCATTCGGGATATAATTAGAGATGAACTTTCTAATATGTTGGGTGATGGAGGTCCTGGGGCAAAACGCAGGAGAATTTCAAAAGCCAATAATTCTCCTGCTCATTCCTCTATGGAGGAAAATGCCTCTTCTGACTCTGACGATGACAGGGCAAAAGACTTTTTTCTGTTTCACAAGGACGAGGTTTCTAGGCTCGTAAAAGCAGTCAAAGGAACCATCGAATCAGAAAAATCAGTAAAAGATAAGGCACCCAGGGATGCATTATACTATTTTCCTGCTAATGATGATAAGTCCTTTCCTTCCCATCCTTTGCTAATGTCATGGATGCAGAAAGATTGGGGCAAACCGGATAAGCGCCTGGATGTCGGCTCAAGATTTAAATCTGTGTACCGGTTACAGGAGGCTCATACCTCCTCGTGGGAAGCCCCTCCAAAACTGGACCTAGCTGTTGCAAAATTGTCCAGAAAATCGATTTTTCCGCAGGAAGAAGCTTCATTGCTGAAGGATCCTCTGGACAGAAAAGCAGATGCGCTCGCAAAGAAAACCTACTCAGCCGCTGCAGCTCTGTCTAAGGTCGCCTTAGCCACGGCTCCCGTTGCTCGCGCATTGAGGGTATGGTTGAGTGACATTACCAAAGATCTTTCCTCACAGGTGCCGCGAGAAGAAATATTGGAGAAGCTACCTACTATGAAGGCGGCCGCGGAATTTTTATGTGACGCTCCAGTGGATTCTCTGGCTTTGGCTTCAAAAATCTTAGCAGCCTCCAATTCAACCAGGAGATGTCTCTGGTTGAAACAGTGGCCAGGGGATATGTCATCGAAGCAGCACTTCTGCTCACTACCCTTTCAACCTGAGTCTCTTTTTGGCCCTCAACTCAAGGATATCCTAAAGGATTTGCATGAGGAAAAGGGAACTACGTTCCCCATGCCCAAAAAGACAACCTTCAAGCCGAGACAAAACAAATCTCCTCCTAAGGGGCGTAGAGATTTCAGAACCAACAGGTTTAAAAATTTCAGGCCCAGACAGTCGGGAGCAGCATCATCTAGCACCAAAAAAGCCCCCGCTAAGAAGGACCCCCAATTATGACGCCAATTTACAAAGCTCAGGCGTAGGCGGGAGGCTAGGGCTATTTTTACCTGCCTGGACAAGCTCCACCACAGACAAGTGGGTACTGGACCTTATCGAGAAGGGCTATTTTTTGGAACTAAGATCGATCCCGCCGGATCATTTTTTCCTCAACAAAGCCTCAGACCCTCACTTACTACCCTTGGTCAGGGAATTCATCTACAAAGATGCATTAGAACCGGTTCCTGCCTCACAGAGGGGAATAGGCTTCTACTCGAAAATATTCACGGTACCCAAGCCCGAGGGAAAATTCAGGTTGGTGGTAGATCTCTCTCACCTGAACAAATTTATGAAAAAAATTCAGTTCAAAATGGACAATATCAGATCGGTGATACCTCTACTGGACAAAGGAGATTTTCTGGCATCACTGGACCTTACCGATGCGTATCTGCATGTACCTATAGCACCGGCTCATCGGAGATATCTGAGGGTGGCTCTGTTATGGGAGAAAAGGATTCATCATCTGCAATTTCGCTGTCTCCCGTTTGGTCTGTCTTCAGCCCCCAGAGTCTTCACGAAGATTTGCGTGGTCCTCTCAGCAATCTTGAGGATCAGGGGGATTCGAATTGTGCCCTACCTGGACGATTGGCTGCTCATCTCCAACTCAGCGGTCCAGCTATCCCGCCAGGTAGTGGAATCAATACATCTTCTGGAGCAGCATGGCTTCCTGATAAACTTCAAGAAATCGCAGCTGATTCCATCACAGTGTCTAACCTTCTTGGGATTCAGGATAGACACGCAACAGATGATGCTGTACCTTTCAGAAGACCGAGTCCAGAGATTGAAGAAGCAAGTTTCTCTCCTACTAAGGAATACGACATGTACCATAAGAACAGCGATGAGAGTTCTGGGCACAATGTCATCCACATTGGATGCAGTCCCTTGGGCAAAAGCCCACATTCGACAGCTGCAAAAGGAGGTGCTGACGGTATGGAACAGGGATCATCGCGGCTTAGAGAATATCATGACGATATCCAGGGCAACTCAGCAAGATCTCCGTTGGTGGCTCAAACCACTCCATGTGTCTCGGGGTATGTCATTGACTCCCCAGGAGAAGATTGTATTGACCACCGATGCCTCTCAGTTCGGATGGGGAGCGCATGTAGAAAACACATGGGTTCAGAGAAAATGGTCAGCCAGGGAAAGATCCATGTCTTCAAACAGACGAGAGCTGAGGGCAATCAAATTAGCTCTTTTTCATTTCCAGCCTCAATTGAAGAATCAGAATGTATTGATACAATCAGACAACCTGGCGGCAGTTTTCTACCTCATCAAGCAAGGAGGCACGAGATGCCCATCGCTTATGGAGGAGAGTCAGGCGATTTTCCGATGGGCAGAACGAAACGTTGCCCATATTTCAGCAATACATCTCAAGGGCACCCTGAATCAGACTGCGGACTTCCTCAGCAGGCATACATTGCATCCAGGCGAATGGTCACTCTCAACAGAAGTCTTTCATCAAGTGATCCGGAAATTTGGAGTCCCGGACCTAGACGCCTTTGCGTCTCGGCAAAACGCCAAACTCCCCAGATACTGTGCAAGAGATCCATCTCAACACCCAACCTTTGTAGATGGCCTATCGACTCCATGGAAAGGGAATTTTGTTTATGCCTTCCCTCCTCTGGCCCTGATTCCGAAGGTTCTGTCCAAGGTGAAGGCGGAACGGGCGAAATGCATACTCATCCTCCCATATTGGCCGCGCAGACCGTGGTTTTCACTGGCAAAGATTCTGGCGGAGGACAGGATATGGGTCCTTCCACAAGTCCCAGATCTATTATCCCAGAAGGGGTTTCTTCACCCAAACCTGGACCGTCTCAAACTGACAGCCTGGCGGATGAATTAATTGCCTTGGATTGTGAAGGGTTTCCAGAAGATGTCCAGAACACCTTAGTAAATGCTCGTAGGAAAAGTACGAGGTTGAAATACGCTGGGGTCTGGAAGACATTCAAAGCATCCTATCCAGATGGCTCTAGAGCAAATGTGTTAAGTTTTCTCCAAAAAGGACTGAATCAAGGATTAAAGTTTAATACTATCCGAGTGCAGTTTGCGGCTATAAATTCCTTCATGGCCGGTAAATATTCAGGCGATCCCTTAATTGCCAGGTTTCTCAGGGGAGCAAGAAATTTAAGACCACCAATAAGTACACCTGCTCCAGCGTGGGATCTACATCTAGTGTTGGAAGCTCTTAAACAGGCGCCCTTTGAGCCCATAACTGCAATAGAGTTGCATCACCTCTCATGGAAAACGGCTTTCTTAGTGGCCATAGCATCGGCACGAAGAATTAGTGAGTTACAGGCTCTCTCATTTAAGGAACCCTATTTGAGAGACCTGGGAGATTCTTTATTCTTGCGGACAATACCAAGTTTTCTGCCAAAAACAACCACTCAGTCGGCATTGAATCAAGAAATTGTGCTTCCCAGCCTTCCTTCAACAGATCTTGGAGACAACCCACTAGACGTCAGAAGATCTGTCTTGCATTATCTGGAAAGAGTAAGCTCCTTTAGGTCTGAGGAGAATCTATTCATTCATTATGAGGGAAAAATGAAGGGATTCAAAACATCCAAGCGAATCATCTCTAGCTGGATCCGGAAGCTCATCACATTGGCTTATTCACTGCAAGATCAGCAAGCTCCAGCAGGTATCAAAGCCAAATCAACCAGAGCAGTATCCTCATCATGGGCGGAAGCTGCGAATGTGCCACTACAGGAAATTTGTAGAGCGGCGACGTGGTCAAATACTTCAACATTTACAAAGTACTACAGATTGGATGTCACTGGGGAAGCAGCCCTGGGCAGGAAGGTCCTTGAGTATTGAATAATGGATTTATACCCGCCCTATGATTTGACTGCTCTGTAAATCCCATATGTGCTGCCGTAGGACCCAGGAACGGGGGAATTTCGAATACTTACCTACCGGGAAATTCCTGTTCCTGGCGTCCGAAGGCAGCACAGATCACCCTCCCTATTAAAATTTATTTTTTTGCTGCATACGAACTCTGGCTATGGGTGGTCCTTCCTGCCTTATATATGGTGTGGCCAAATTTTGATTGGCTACTGCTTTGCATTCTCTTCTGCCTTGTTCTAGGGGACTTAGACTTAACCCATATGTGCTGCCTTCGGACGCCAGGAACAGGAATTTCCCGGTAGGTAAGTATTCGAAATTCCCCCGATCCTGGGTGCCTAGGGTGCCTGTCATCCAATCCGCACTGCATTTCATTTCTAGCACATAGCCAAAAAATCGCCCCATTGACTTACATTGGAGTGCAGAAAAGGTCATTTTTTCTCGGTCCCTTTAAGAGGTAGGAGTTAAACAAGCTTAGGTCTGCGGTGCCCAGGGGGGACCCCATCCAGCCCGCACTGAGTTTCATTCCTACCACCTTAGGAAAAAAAGTCATTATTTTGAGGCTTAGAAGTCATTTCTGCAATTCCCATAGAAAATCAACGGCGTCTCTATTCAATTGTGTGGAGCGCATATCAGGTGGGTTTTCTCTGCCGGCTTAAGAGATACACGTGAAACTAAAGCCGATCCTGGGTGCCTAGGGTGCCTGTCATCCAATCCGCACTGCATTTCATTTCTAGCACATAGCCAAAAAATCGCCCCATTGACTTACATTGGAGTGCAGAAAAGAACATTTTTCTCGGTCCCTTTAAGAGGTAGGAGTTAAACAAGCTTAGGTCTGCGGTGCCCAGGGGGGACCCCATCCAGCCCGCACTGAGTTTCATTCCTACCACCTTAGGAAAAAAAGTCATTATTTTGAGGCTTAGAAGTCATTTCTGCAATTCCCATAGAAAATCAATGGCGTCTCTATTCAATTGTGTGGAGCGCATATTAGGTGGGTTTTCTCTGCCGGCTTAAGAGATACACGTGAAACTAAAGCTGATCCTGGGTGCCTAGGGTGCCTGTCATCCAATCCGCACTGCATTTCATTTCTAGCACATAGCCAAAAAATCGCCCCATTGACTTACATTGGAGTGCAGAAAAGGTCATTTTTTCTCGGTCCCTTTAAGAGGTAGGAGTTAAACAAGCTTAGGTCTGCGGTGCCCAGGGGGGACCCCATCCAGCCCGCACTGAGTTTCATTCCTACCACCTTAGGAAAAAAAGTCATTATTTTGAGGCTTAGAAGTCATTTCTGCAATTCCCACAGAAAATCAACGGCGTCTCTATTCAATTGTGTGGAGCGCATATCAGGTGGGTTTTCTCTGCCGGCTTAAGAGATACACGTGAAACTAAAGCCGATCCTGGGTGCCTAGGGTGCCTGTCATCCAATCCGCACTGCATTTCATTTCTAGCACATAGCCAAAAAATCGCCCCATTGACTTACATTGGAGTGCAGAAAAGAACATTTTTTCTCGGTCCCTTTAAGAGGTAGGAGTTAAACAAGCTTAGGTCTGCGGTGCCCAGGGGGGACCCCATCCAGCCCGCACTGAGTTTCATTCCTACCACCTTAGGAAAAAAAGTCATTATTTTGAGGCTTAGAAGTCATTTCTGCAATTCCCATAGAAAATCAATGGCGTCTCTATTCAATTGTGTGGAGCGCATATTAGGTGGGTTTTCTCTGCCGGCTTAAGAGATACACGTGAAACTAAAGCTGATCCTGGGTGCCTAGGGTGCCTGTCATCCAATCCGCACTGCATTTCATTTCTAGCACATAGCCAAAAAATCGCCCCATTGACTTACATTGGAGTGCAGAAAAGGTCATTTTTTCTCGGTCCCTTTAAGAGGTAGGAGTTAAACAAGCTTAGGTCTGCGGTGCCCAGGGGGGACCCCATCCAGCCCGCACTGAGTTTCATTCCTACCACCTTAGGAAAAAAAGTCATTATTTTGAGGCTTAGAAGTCATTTCTGCAATTCCCATAGAAAATCAACGGCGTCTCTATTCAATTGTGTGGAGCGCATATCAGGTGGGTTTTCTCTGCCGGCTTAAGAGATACACGTGAAACTAAAGCCGATCCTGGGTGCCTAGGGTGCCTGTCATCCAATCCGCACTGCATTTCATTTCTAGCACATAGCCAAAAAATCGCCCCATTGACTTACATTGGAGTGCAGAAAAGAACATTTTTTCTCGGTCCCTTTAAGAGGTAGGAGTTAAACAAGCTTAGGTCTGCGGTGCCCAGGGGGGACCCCATCCAGCCCGCACTGAGTTTCATTCCTACCACCTTAGGAAAAAAAGTCATTATTTTGAGGCTTAGAAGTCATTTCTGCAATTCCCATAGAAAATCAATGGCGTCTCTATTCAATTGTGTGGAGCGCATATTAGGTGGGTTTTCTCTGCCGGCTTAAGAGATACACGTGAAACTAAAGCTGATCCTGGGTGCCTAGGGTGCCTGTCATCCAATCCGCACTGCATTTCATTTCTAGCACATAGCCAAAAAATCGCCCCATTGACTTACATTGGAGTGCAGAAAAGGTCATTTTTTCTCGGTCCCTTTAAGAGGTAGGAGTTAAACAAGCTTAGGTCTGCGGTGCCCAGGGGGGACCCCATCCAGCCCGCACTGAGTTTCATTCCTACCACCTTAGGAAAAAAAGTCATTATTTTGAGGCTTAGAAGTCATTTCTGCAATTCCCATAGAAAATCAACGGCGTCTCTATTCAATTGTGTGGAGCGCATATCAGGTGGGTTTTCTCTGCCGGCTTAAGAGATACACGTGAAACTAAAGCCGATCCTGGGTGCCTAGGGTGCCTGTCATCCAATCCGCACTGCATTTCATTTCTAGCACATAGCCAAAAAATCGCCCCATTGACTTACATTGGAGTGCAGAAAAGGTCATTTTTTCTCGGTCCCTTTAAGAGGTAGGAGTTAAACAAGCTTAGGTCTGCGGTGCCCAGGGGGGACCCCATCCAGCCCGCACTGAGTTTCATTCCTACCACCTTAGGAAAAAAAGTCATTATTTTGAGGCTTAGAAGTCATTTCTGCAATTCCCATAGAAAATCAACGGCGTCTCTATTCAATTGTGTGGAGCGCATATCAGGTGGGTTTTCTCTGCCGGCTTAAGAGATACACGTGAAACTAAAGCCGATCCTGGGTGCCTAGGGTGCCTGTCATCCAATCCGCACTGCATTTCATTTCTAGCACATAGCCAAAAAATCGCCCCATTGACTTACATTGGAGTGCAGAAAAGAACATTTTTTCTCGGTCCCTTTAAGAGGTAGGAGTTAAACAAGCTTAGGTCTGCGGTGCCCAGGGGGGACCCCATCCAGCCCGCACTGAGTTTCATTCCTACCACCTTAGGAAAAAAAGTCATTATTTTGAGGCTTAGAAGTCATTTCTGCAATTCCCATAGAAAATCAATGGCGTCTCTATTCAATTGTGTGGAGCGCATATTAGGTGGGTTTTCTCTGCCGGCTTAAGAGATACACGTGAAACTAAAGCTGATCCTGGGTGCCTAGGGTGCCTGTCATCCAATCCGCACTGCATTTCATTTCTAGCACATAGCCAAAAAATCGCCCCATTGACTTACATTGGAGTGCAGAAAAGGTCATTTTTTCTCGGTCCCTTTAAGAGGTAGGAGTTAAACAAGCTTAGGTCTGCGGTGCCCAGGGGGGACCCCATCCAGCCCGCACTGAGTTTCATTCCTACCACCTTAGGAAAAAAAGTCATTATTTTGAGGCTTAGAAGTCATTTCTGCAATTCCCATAGAAAATCAACGGCGTCTCTATTCAATTGTGTGGAGCGCATATCAGGTGGGTTTTCTCTGCCGGCTTAAGAGATACACGTGAAACTAAAGCCGATCCTGGGTGCCTAGGGTGCCTGTCATCCAATCCGCACTGCATTTCATTTCTAGCACATAGCCAAAAAATCGCCCCATTGACTTACATTGGAGTGCAGAAAAGAACATTTTTTCTCGGTCCCTTTAAGAGGTAGGAGTTAAACAAGCTTAGGTCTGCGGTGCCCAGGGGGGACCCCATCCAGCCCGCACTGAGTTTCATTCCTACCACCTTAGGAAAAAAAGTCATTATTTTGAGGCTTAGAAGTCATTTCTGCAATTCCCATAGAAAATCAATGGCGTCTCTATTCAATTGTGTGGAGCGCATATTAGGTGGGTTTTCTCTGCCGGCTTAAGAGATACACGTGAAACTAAAGCTGATCCTGGGTGCCTAGGGTGCCTGTCATCCAATCCGCACTGCATTTCATTTCTAGCACATAGCCAAAAAATCGCCCCATTGACTTACATTGGAGTGCAGAAAAGGTCATTTTTTCTCGGTCCCTTTAAGAGGTAGGAGTTAAACAAGCTTAGGTCTGCGGTGCCCAGGGGGGACCCCATCCAGCCCGCACTGAGTTTCATTCCTACCACCTTAGGAAAAAAAGTCATTATTTTGAGGCTTAGAAGTCATTTCTGCAATTCCCATAGAAAATCAACGGCGTCTCTATTCAATTGTGTGGAGCGCATATCAGGTGGGTTTTCTCTGCCGGCTTAAGAGATACACGTGAAACTAAAGCCGATCCTGGGTGCCTAGGGTGCCTGTCATCCAATCCGCACTGCATTTCATTTCTAGCACATAGCCAAAAAATCGCCCCATTGACTTACATTGGAGTGCAGAAAAGAACATTTTTTCTCGGTCCCTTTAAGAGGTAGGAGTTAAACAAGCTTAGGTCTGCGGTGCCCAGGGGGGACCCCATCCAGCCCGCACTGAGTTTCATTCCTACCACCTTAGGAAAAAAAGTCATTATTTTGAGGCTTAGAAGTCATTTCTGCAATTCCCATAGAAAATCAATGGCGTCTCTATTCAATTGTGTGGAGCGCATATTAGGTGGGTTTTCTCTGCCGGCTTAAGAGATACACGTGAAACTAAAGCTGATCCTGGGTGCCTAGGGTGCCTGTCATCCAATCCGCACTGCATTTCATTTCTAGCACATAGCCAAAAAATCGCCCCATTGACTTACATTGGAGTGCAGAAAAGGTCATTTTTTCTCGGTCCCTTTAAGAGGTAGGAGTTAAACAAGCTTAGGTCTGCGGTGCCCAGGGGGGACCCCATCCAGCCCGCACTGAGTTTCATTCCTACCACCTTAGGAAAAAAAGTCATTATTTTGAGGCTTAGAAGTCATTTCTGCAATTCCCATAGAAAATCAACGGCGTCTCTATTCAATTGTGTGGAGCGCATATCAGGTGGGTTTTCTCTGCCGGCTTAAGAGATACACGTGAAACTAAAGCCGATCCTGGGTGCCTAGGGTGCCTGTCATCCAATCCGCACTGCATTTCATTTCTAGCACATAGCCAAAAAATCGCCCCATTGACTTACATTGGAGTGCAGAAAAGGTACATTTTTTCTCGGTCCCTTTAAGAGGTAGGAGTTAAACAAGCTTAGGTCTGCGGTGCCCAGGGGGGACCCCATCCAGCCCGCACTGAGTTTCATTCCTACCACCTTAGGAAAAAAAGTCATTATTTTGAGGCTTAGAAGTCATTTCTGCAATTCCCATAGAAAATCAACGGCGTCTCTATTCAATTGTGTGGAGCGCATATCAGGTGGGTTTTCTCTGCCGGCTTAAGAGATACACGTGAAACTAAAGCCGATCCTGGGTGCCTAGGGTGCCTGTCATCCAATCCGCACTGCATTTCATTTCTAGCACATAGCCAAAAAATCGCCCCATTGACTTACATTGGAGTGCAGAAAAGGTACATTTTTTCTCGGTCCCTTTAAGAGGTAGGAGTTAAACAAGCTTAGGTCTGCGGTGCCCAGGGGGGACCCCATCCAGCCCGCACTGAGTTTCATTCCTACCACCTTAGGAAAAAAAGTCATTATTTTGAGGCTTAGAAGTCATTTCTGCAATTCCCATAGAAAATCAATGGCGTCTCTATTCAATTGTGTGGAGCGCATATTAGGTGGGTTTTCTCTGCCGGCTTAAGAGATACACGTGAAACTAAAGCTGATCCTGGGTGCCTAGGGTGCCTGTCATCCAATCCGCACTGCATTTCATTTCTAGCACATAGCCAAAAAATCGCCCCATTGACTTACATTGGAGTGCAGAAAAGGTCATTTTTTCTCGGTCCCTTTAAGAGGTAGGAGTTAAACAAGCTTAGGTCTGCGGTGCCCAGGGGGGACCCCATCCAGCCCGCACTGAGTTTCATTCCTACCACCTTAGGAAAAAAAGTCATTATTTTGAGGCTTAGAAGTCATTTCTGCAATTCCCATAGAAAATCAACGGCGTCTCTATTCAATTGTGTGGAGCGCATATCAGGTGGGTTTTCTCTGCCGGCTTAAGAGATACACGTGAAACTAAAGCCGATCCTGGGTGCCTAGGGTGCCTGTCATCCAATCCGCACTGCATTTCATTTCTAGCACATAGCCAAAAAATCGCCCCATTGACTTACATTGGAGTGCAGAAAAGAACATTTTTTCTCGGTCCCTTTAAGAGGTAGGAGTTAAACAAGCTTAGGTCTGCGGTGCCCAGGGGGGACCCCATCCAGCCCGCACTGAGTTTCAGTCCTACCACCTTAGGAAAAAAAGTCATTATTTTGAGGCTTAGAAGTCATTTCTGCAATTCCCATAGAAAATCAATGGCGTCTCTATTCAATTGTGTGGAGCGCATATTAGGTGGGTTTTCTCTGCCGGCTTAAGAGATACACGTGAAACTAAAGCTGATCCTGGGTGCCTAGGGTGCCTGTCATCCAATCCGCACTGCATTTCATTTCTAGCACATAGCCAAAAAATCGCCCCATTGACTTACATTGGAGTGCAGAAAAGGTCATTTTTTCTCGGTCCCTTTAAGAGGTAGGAGTTAAACAAGCTTAGGTCTGCGGTGCCCAGGGGGGACCCCATCCAGCCCGCACTGAGTTTCATTCCTACCACCTTAGGAAAAAAAGTCATTATTTTGAGGCTTAGAAGTCATTTCTGCAATTCCCATAGAAAATCAACTGGCGTCTCTATTCAATTGTGTGGAGCGCATATCAGGTGGGTTTTCTCTGCCGGCTTAAGAGATACACGTGAAACTAAAGCCGATCCTGGGTGCCTAGGGTGCCTGTCATCCAATCCGCACTGCATTTCATTTCTAGCACATAGCCAAAAAATCGCCCCATTGACTTACATTGGAGTGCAGAAAAGGTCATTTTTTCTCGGTCCCTTTAAGAGGTAGGAGTTAAACAAGCTTAGGTCTGCGG
This sequence comes from Dendropsophus ebraccatus, assembly GCF_027789765.1. Taxonomy (NCBI): domain Eukaryota; kingdom Metazoa; phylum Chordata; class Amphibia; order Anura; family Hylidae; genus Dendropsophus; species Dendropsophus ebraccatus. Next base: position 103,148 of record NW_027210009.1, read on the forward strand.
TGCCCAGGGGGGACCCCATCCAGCCCGCACTGAGTTTCATTCCTACCACCTTAGGAAAAAAAGTCATTATTTTGAGGCTTAGAAGTCATTTCTGCAATTCCCATAGAAAATCAACGGCGTCTCTATTCAATTGTGTGGAGCGCATATCAGGTGGGTTTTCTCTGCCGGCTTAAGAGATACACGTGAAACTAAAGCCGATCCTGGGTGCCTAGGGTGCCTGTCATCCAATCCGCACTGCATTTCATTTCTAGCACATAGCCAAAAAATCGCCCCATTGACTTACATTGGAGTGCAGAAAAGGTCATTTTTTCTCGGTCCCTTTAAGAGGTAGGAGTTAAACAAGCTTAGGTCTGCGGTGCCCAGGGGGGACCCCATCCAGCCCGCACTGAGTTTCATTCCTACCACCTTAGGAAAAAAAGTCATTATTTTGAGGCTTAGAAGTCATTTCTGCAATTCCCATAGAAAATCAACGGCGTCTCTATTCAATTGTGTGGAGCGCATATCAGGTGGGTTTTCTCTGCCGGCTTAAGAGATACACGTGAAACTAAAGCCGATCCTGGGTGCCTAGGGTGCCTGTCATCCAATCCGCACTGCATTTCATTTCTAGCACATAGCCAAAAAATCGCCCCATTGACTTACATTGGAGTGCAGAAAAGAACATTTTTTCTCGGTCCCTTTAAGAGGTAGGAGTTAAACAAGCTTAGGTCTGCGGTGCCCAGGGGGGACCCCATCCAGCCCGCACTGAGTTTCATTCCTACCACCTTAGGAAAAAAAGTCATTATTTTGAGGCTTAGAAGTCATTTCTGCAATTCCCATAGAAAATCAACTGGCGTATCTATTCAATTGTGTGGAGCGCATATAGGTGGGTTTTCTCTGCCGGCTTAAGAGATACACGTGAAACTAAAGCTGATCCTGGGTGCCTAGGGTGCCTGTCATCCAATCCGCACTGCATTTCATTTCTAGCACATAGCCAAAAAATCGCCCCATTGACTTACATTGGAGTGCAGAAAAGGTCATTTTTTCTCGGTCCCTTTAAGAGGTAGGAGTTAAACAAGCTTAGGTCTGCGGTGCCCAGGGGGGACCCCATCCAGCCCGCACTGAGTTTCATTCCTACCACCTTAGGAAAAAAAGTCATTATTTTGAGGCTTAGAAGTCATTTCTGCAATTCCCATAGAAAATCAACGGCGTCTCTATTCAATTGTGTGGAGCGCATATCAGGTGGGTTTTCTCTGCCGGCTTAAGAGATACACGTGAAACTAAAGGCGATCCTGGGTGCCTAGGGTGCCTGTCATCCAATCCGCACTGCATTTCATTTCTAGCACATAGCCAAAAAATCGCCCCATTGACTTACATTGGAGTGCAGAAAAGGTACATTTTTTCTCGGTCCCTTTAAGAGGTAGGAGTTAAACAAGCTTAGGTCTGCGGTGCCCAGGGGGGACCCCATCCAGCCCGCACTGAGTTTCATTCCTACCACCTTAGGAAAAAAAGTCATTATTTTGAGGCTTAGAAGTCATTTCTGCAATTCCCATAGAAAATCAACGGCGTCTCTATTCAATTGTGTGGAGCGCATATCAGGTGGGTTTTCTCTGCCGGCTTAAGAGATACACGTGAAACTAAAGCCGATCCTGGGTGCCTAGGGTGCCTGTCATCCAATCCGCACTGCATTTCATTTCTAGCACATAGCCAAAAAATCGCCCCATTGACTTACATTGGAGTGCAGAAAAGAACATTTTTTCTCGGTCCCTTTAAGAGGTAGGAGTTAAACAAGCTTAGGTCTGCGGTGCCCAGGGGGGACCCCATCCAGCCCGCACTGAGTTTCATTCCTACCACCTTAGGAAAAAAAGTCATTATTTTGAGGCTTAGAAGTCATTTCTGCAATTCCCATGGAAAATCATTGGCGTCTCTATTCAATTGTGTGGAGCGCATATTAGGTGGGTTTTCTCTGCCGGCTTAAGAGATACACGTGAAACTAAAGCCGATCCTGGGTGCCTAGGGTGCCTGTCATCCAATCCGCACTGAATTTCATTTCTAGCACATAGCCAAAAAATCGCCCCATTGACTTACATTGGAGTGCAGAAAAGGTCATTTTTTCTCGGTCCCTTTAAGAGGTAGGAGTTAAACAAGCTTAGGTCTGCGGTGCCCAGGGGGGACCCCATCCAGCCCGCACTGAGTTTCATTCCTACCACCTTAGGAAAAAAAGTCATTATTTTGAGGCTTAGAAGTCATTTCTGCAATTCCCATAGAAAATCAACGGCGTCTCTATTCAATTGTGTGGAGCGCATATCAGGTGGTTTTTCTCTGCCGGCTTAAGAGATACACGTGAAACTAAAGCCGATCCTGGGTGCCTAGGGTGCCTGTCATCCAATCCGCACTGAATTTCATTTCTAGCACATAGCCAAAAAATCGCCCCATTGACTTACATTGGAGTGCAGAAAAGGTCATTTTTTCTCGGTCCCTTTAAGAGGTAGGAGTTAAACAAGCTTAGGTCTGCGGTGCCCAGGGGGGACCCCATCCAGCCCGCACTGAGTTTCATTCCTACCACCTTAGGAAAAAAAGTCATTATTTTGAGGCTTAGAAGTCATTTCTGCAATTCCCATAGAAAATCAACGGCGTCTCTATTCAATTGTGTGGAGCGCATATCAGGTGGGTTTTCTCTGCCGGCTTAAGAGATACACGTGAAACTAAAGCCGATCCTGGGTGCCTAGGGTGCCTGTCATCCAATCCGCACTGAATTTCATTTCTAGCACATAGCCAAAAAATCGCCCCATTGACTTACATTGGAGTGCAGAAAAGGTCATTTTTTCTCGGTCCCTTTAAGAGGTAGGAGTTAAACAAGCTTAGGTCTGCGGTGCCCAGGGGGGACCCCATCCAGCCCGCACTGAGTTTCATTCCTACCACCTTAGGAAAAAAAGTCATTATTTTGAGGCTTAGAAGTCATTTCTGCAATTCCCATAGAAAATCAACGGCGTCTCTATTCAATTGTGTGGAGCGCATATCAGGTGGGTTTTCTCTGCCGGCTTAAGAGATACACGTGAAACTAAAGCCGATCCTGGGTGCCTAGGGTGCCTGTCATCCAATCCGCACTGAATTTCATTTCTAGCACATAGCCAAAAAATCGCCCCATTGACTTACATTGGAGTGCAGAAAAGGTCATTTTTTCTCGGTCCCTTTAAGAGGTAGGAGTTAAACAAGCTTAGGTCTGCGGTGCCCAGGGGGGACCCCATCCAGCCCGCACTGAGTTTCATTCCTACCACCTTAGGAAAAAAAGTCATTATTTTGAGGCTTAGAAGTCATTTCTGCAATTCCCATAGAAAATCAACGGCGTCTCTATTCAATTGTGTGGAGCGCATATCAGGTGGGTTTTCTCTGCCGGCTTAAGAGATACACGTGAAACTAAAGCCGATCCTGGGTGCCTAGGGTGCCTGTCATCCAATCCGCACTGAATTTCATTTCTAGCACATAGCCAAAAAATCGCCCCATTGACTTACATTGGAGTGCAGAAAAGGTCATTTTTTCTCGGTCCCTTTAAGAGGTAGGAGTTAAACAAGCTTAGGTCTGCGGTGCCCAGGGGGGACCCCATCCAGCCCGCACTGAGTTTCATTCCTACCACCTTAGGAAAAAAAGTCATTATTTTGAGGCTTAGAAGTCATTTCTGCAATTCCCATAGAAAATCAACGGCGTCTCTATTCAATTGTGTGGAGCGCATATCAGGTGGGTTTTCTCTGCCGGCTTAAGAGATACACGTGAAACTAAAGCCGATCCTGGGTGCCTAGGGTGCCTGTCATCCAATCCGCACTGCATTTCATTTCTAGCACATAGCCAAAAAATCGCCCCATTGACTTACATTGGAGTGCAGAAAAGGTCATTTTTTCTCGGTCCCTTTAAGAGGTAGGAGTTAAACAAGCTTAGGTCTGCGGTGCCCAGGGGGGACCCCATCCAGCCCGCACTGAGTTTCATTCCTACCACCTTAGGAAAAAAAGTCATTATTTTGAGGCTTAGAAGTCATTTCTGCAATTCCCATGGAAAATCAACGGCGTCTCTATTCAATTGTGTGGAGCGCATATCAGGTGGGTTTTCTCTGCCGGCTTAAGAGATACACGTGAAACTAAAGCCGATCCTGGGTGCCTAGGGTGCCTGTCATCCAATCCGCACTGAATTTCATTTCTAGCACATAGCCAAAAAATCGCCCCATTGACTTACATTGGAGTGCAGAAAAGGTCATTTTTTCTCGGTCCCTTTAAGAGGTAGGAGTTAAACAAGCTTAGGTCTGCGGTGCCCAGGGGGGACCCCATCCAGCCCGCACTGAGTTTCATTCCTACCACCTTAGGAAAAAAAGTCATTATTTTGAGGCTTAGAAGTCATTTCTGCAATTCCCATAGAAAATCAACGGCGTCTCTATTCAATTGTGTGGAGCGCATATCAGGTGGGTTTTCTCTGCCGGCTTAAGAGATACACGTGAAACTAAAGCCGATCCTGGGTGCCTAGGGTGCCTGTCATCCAATCCGCACTGAATTTCATTTCTAGCACATAGCCAAAAAATCGCCCCATTGACTTACATTGGAGTGCAGAAAAGGTCATTTTTTCTCGGTCCCTTTAAGAGGTAGGAGTTAAACAAGCTTAGGTCTGCGGTGCCCAGGGGGGACCCCATCCAGCCCGCACTGAGTTTCATTCCTACCACCTTAGGAAAAAAAGTCATTATTTTGAGGCTTAGAAGTCATTTCTGCAATTCCCATAGAAAATCAACGGCGTCTCTATTCAATTGTGTGGAGCGCATATCAGGTGGGTTTTCTCTGCCGGCTTAAGAGATACACGTGAAACTAAAGCCGATCCTGGGTGCCTAGGGTGCCTGTCATCCAATCCGCACTGAATTTCATTTCTAGCACATAGCCAAAAAATCGCCCCATTGACTTACATTGGAGTGCAGAAAAGGTCATTTTTTCTCGGTCCCTTTAAGAGGTAGGAGTTAAACAAGCTTAGGTCTGCGGTGCCCAGGGGGGACCCCATCCAGCCCGCACTGAGTTTCATTCCTACCACCTTAGGAAAAAAAGTCATTATTTTGAGGCTTAGAAGTCATTTCTGCAATTCCCATAGAAAATCAACGGCGTCTCTATTCAATTGTGTGGAGCGCATATCAGGTGGGTTTTCTCTGCCGGCTTAAGAGATACACGTGAAACTAAAGCCGATCCTGGGTGCCTAGGGTGCCTGTCATCCAATCCGCACTGAATTTCATTTCTAGCACATAGCCAAAAAATCGCCCCATTGACTTACATTGGAGTGCAGAAAAGGTCATTTTTTCTCGGTCCCTTTAAGAGGTAGGAGTTAAACAAGCTTAGGTCTGCGGTGCCCAGGGGGGACCCCATCCAGCCCGCACTGAGTTTCATTCCTACCACCTTAGGAAAAAAAGTCATTATTTTGAGGCTTAGAAGTCATTTCTGCAATTCCCATAGAAAATCAACGGCGTCTCTATTCAATTGTGTGGAGCGCATATCAGGTGGGTTTTCTCTGCCGGCTTAAGAGATACACGTGAAACTAAAGCCGATCCTGGGTGCCTAGGGTGCCTGTCATCCAATCCGCACTGAATTTCATTTCTAGCACATAGCCAAAAAATCGCCCCATTGACTTACATTGGAGTGCAGAAAAGGTCATTTTTTCTCGGTCCCTTTAAGAGGTAGGAGTTAAACAAGCTTAGGTCTGCGGTGCCCAGGGGGGACCCCATCCAGCCCGCACTGAGTTTCATTCCTACCACCTTAGGAAAAAAAGTCATTATTTTGAGGCTTAGAAGTCATTTCTGCAATTCCCATAGAAAATCAACGGCGTCTCTATTCAATTGTGTGGAGCGCATATCAGGTGGGTTTTCTCTGCCGGCTTAAGAGATACACGTGAAACTAAAGCCGATCCTGGGTGCCTAGGGTGCCTGTCATCCAATCCGCACTGAATTTCATTTCTAGCACATAGCCAAAAAATCGCCCCATTGACTTACATTGGAGTGCAGAAAAGGTCATTTTTTCTCGGTCCCTTTAAGAGGTAGGAGTTAAACAAGCTTAGGTCTGCGGTGCCCAGGGGGGACCCCATCCAGCCCGCACTGAGTTTCATTCCTACCACCTTAGGAAAAAAAGTCATTATTTTGAGGCTTAGAAGTCATTTCTGCAATTCCCATAGAAAATCAACGGCGTCTCTATTCAATTGTGTGGAGCGCATATCAGGTGGGTTTTCTCTGCCGGCTTAAGAGATACACGTGAAACTAAAGCCGATCCTGGGTGCCTAGGGTGCCTGTCATCCAATCCGCACTGAATTTCATTTCTAGCACATAGCCAAAAAATCGCCCCATTGACTTACATTGGAGTGCAGAAAAGGTCATTTTTTCTCGGTCCCTTTAAGAGGTAGGAGTTAAACAAGCTTAGGTCTGCGGTGCCCAGGGGGGACCCCATCCAGCCCGCACTGAGTTTCATTCCTACCACCTTAGGAAAAAAAGTCATTATTTTGAGGCTTAGAAGTCATTTCTGCAATTCCCATAGAAAATCAACGGCGTCTCTATTCAATTGTGTGGAGCGCATATCAGGTGGGTTTTCTCTGCCGGCTTAAGAGATACACGTGAAACTAAAGCCGATCCTGGGTGCCTAGGGTGCCTGTCATCCAATCCGCACTGAATTTCATTTCTAGCACATAGCCAAAAAATCGCCCCATTGACTTACATTGGAGTGCAGAAAAGGTCATTTTTTCTCGGTCCCTTTAAGAGGTAGGAGTTAAACAAGCTTAGGTCTGCGGTGCCCAGGGGGGACCCCATCCAGCCCGCACTGAGTTTCATTCCTACCACCTTAGGAAAAAAAGTCATTATTTTGAGGCTTAGAAGTCATTTCTGCAATTCCCATAGAAAATCAACGGCGTCTCTATTCAATTGTGTGGAGCGCATATCAGGTGGGTTTTCTCTGCCGGCTTAAGAGATACACGTGAAACTAAAGCCGATCCTGGGTGCCTAGGGTGCCTGTCATCCAATCCGCACTGAATTTCATTTCTAGCACATAGCCAAAAAATCGCCCCATTGACTTACATTGGAGTGCAGAAAAGGTCATTTTTTCTCGGTCCCTTTAAGAGGTAGGAGTTAAACAAGCTTAGGTCTGCGGTGCCCAGGGGGGACCCCATCCAGCCCGCACTGAGTTTCATTCCTACCACCTTAGGAAAAAAAGTCATTATTTTGAGGCTTAGAAGTCATTTCTGCAATTCCCATAGAAAATCAACGGCGTCTCTATTCAATTGTGTGGAGCGCATATCAGGTGGGTTTTCTCTGCCGGCTTAAGAGATACACGTGAAACTAAAGCCGATCCTGGGTGCCTAGGGTGCCTGTCATCCAATCCGCACTGAATTTCATTTCTAGCACATAGCCAAAAAATCGCCCCATTGACTTACATTGGAGTGCAGAAAAGGTCATTTTTTCTCGGTCCCTTTAAGAGGTAGGAGTTAAACAAGCTTAGGTCTGCGGTGCCCAGGGGGGACCCCATCCAGCCCGCACTGAGTTTCATTCCTACCACCTTAGGAAAAAAAGTCATTATTTTGAGGCTTAGAAGTCATTTCTGCAATTCCCATAGAAAATCAACGGCGTCTCTATTCAATTGTGTGGAGCGCATATCAGGTGGGTTTTCTCTGCCGGCTTAAGAGATACACGTGAAACTAAAGCCGATCCTGGGTGCCTAGGGTGCCTGTCATCCAATCCGCACTGAATTTCATTTCTAGCACATAGCCAAAAAATCGCCCCATTGACTTACATTGGAGTGCAGAAAAGGTCATTTTTTCTCGGTCCCTTTAAGAGGTAGGAGTTAAACAAGCTTAGGTCTGCGGTGCCCAGGGGGGACCCCATCCAGCCCGCACTGAGTTTCATTCCTACCACCTTAGGAAAAAAAGTCATTATTTTGAGGCTTAGAAGTCATTTCTGCAATTCCCATAGAAAATCAACGGCGTCTCTATTCAATTGTGTGGAGCGCATATCAGGTGGGTTTTCTCTGCCGGCTTAAGAGATACACGTGAAACTAAAGCCGATCCTGGGTGCCTAGGGTGCCTGTCATCCAATCCGCACTGAATTTCATTTCTAGCACATAGCCAAAAAATCGCCCCATTGACTTACATTGGAGTGCAGAAAAGGTCATTTTTTCTCGGTCCCTTTAAGAGGTAGGAGTTAAACAAGCTTAGGTCTGCGGTGCCCAGGGGGGACCCCATCCAGCCCGCACTGAGTTTCATTCCTACCACCTTAGGAAAAAAAGTCATTATTTTGAGGCTTAGAAGTCATTTCTGCAATTCCCATAGAAAATCAACGGCGTCTCTATTCAATTGTGTGGAGCGCATATCAGGTGGGTTTTCTCTGCCGGCTTAAGAGATACACGTGAAACTAAAGCCGATCCTGGGTGCCTAGGGTGCCTGTCATCCAATCCGCACTGAATTTCATTTCTAGCACATAGCCAAAAAATCGCCCCATTGACTTACATTGGAGTGCAGAAAAGGTCATTTTTTCTCGGTCCCTTTAAGAGGTAGGAGTTAAACAAGCTTAGGTCTGCGGTGCCCAGGGGGGACCCCATCCAGCCCGCACTGAGTTTCATTCCTACCACCTTAGGAAAAAAAGTCATTATTTTGAGGCTTAGAAGTCATTTCTGCAATTCCCATAGAAAATCAACGGCGTCTCTATTCAATTGTGTGGAGCGCATATCAGGTGGGTTTTCTCTGCCGGCTTAAGAGATACACGTGAAACTAAAGCCGATCCTGGGTGCCTAGGGTGCCTGTCATCCAATCCGCACTGAATTTCATTTCTAGCACATAGCCAAAAAATCGCCCCATTGACTTACATTGGAGTGCAGAAAAGGTCATTTTTTCTCGGTCCCTTTAAGAGGTAGGAGTTAAACAAGCTTAGGTCTGCGGTGCCCAGGGGGGACCCCATCCAGCCCGCACTGAGTTTCATTCCTACCACCTTAGGAAAAAAAGTCATTATTTTGAGGCTTAGAAGTCATTTCTGCAATTCCCATAGAAAATCAACGGCGTCTCTATTCAATTGTGTGGAGCGCATATCAGGTGGGTTTTCTCTGCCGGCTTAAGAGATACACGTGAAACTAAAGCCGATCCTGGGTGCCTAGGGTGCCTGTCATCCAATCCGCACTGAATTTCATTTCTAGCACATAGCCAAAAAATCGCCCCATTGACTTACATTGGAGTGCAGAAAAGGTCATTTTTTCTCGGTCCCTTTAAGAGGTAGGAGTTAAACAAGCTTAGGTCTGCGGTGCCCAGGGGGGACCCCATCCAGCCCGCACTGAGTTTCATTCCTACCACCTTAGGAAAAAAAGTCATTATTTTGAGGCTTAGAAGTCATTTCTGCAATTCCCATAGAAAATCAACGGCGTCTCTATTCAATTGTGTGGAGCGCATATCAGGTGGGTTTTCTCTGCCGGCTTAAGAGATACACGTGAAACTAAAGCCGATCCTGGGTGCCTAGGGTGCCTGTCATCCAATCCGCACTGAATTTCATTTCTAGCACATAGCCAAAAAATCGCCCCATTGACTTACATTGGAGTGCAGAAAAGGTCATTTTTTCTCGGTCCCTTTAAGAGGTAGGAGTTAAACAAGCTTAGGTCTGCGGTGCCCAGGGGGGACCCCATCCAGCCCGCACTGAGTTTCATTCCTACCACCTTAGGAAAAAAAGTCATTATTTTGAGGCTTAGAAGTCATTTCTGCAATTCCCATAGAAAATCAACGGCGTCTCTATTCAATTGTGTGGAGCGCATATCAGGTGGGTTTTCTCTGCCGGCTTAAGAGATACACGTGAAACTAAAGCCGATCCTGGGTGCCTAGGGTGCCTGTCATCCAATCCGCACTGAATTTCATTTCTAGCACATAGCCAAAAAATCGCCCCATTGACTTACATTGGAGTGCAGAAAAGGTCATTTTTTCTCGGTCCCTTTAAGAGGTAGGAGTTAAACAAGCTTAGGTCTGCGGTGCCCAGGGGGGACCCCATCCAGCCCGCACTGAGTTTCATTCCTACCACCTTAGGAAAAAAAGTCATTATTTTGAGGCTTAGAAGTCATTTCTGCAATTCCCATAGAAAATCAACGGCGTCTCTATTCAATTGTGTGGAGCGCATATCAGGTGGGTTTTCTCTGCCGGCTTAAGAGATACACGTGAAACTAAAGCCGATCCTGGGTGCCTAGGGTGCCTGTCATCCAATCCGCACTGAATTTCATTTCTAGCACATAGCCAAAAAATCGCCCCATTGACTTACATTGGAGTGCAGAAAAGGTCATTTTTTCTCGGTCCCTTTAAGAGGTAGGAGTTAAACAAGCTTAGGTCTGCGGTGCCCAGGGGGGACCCCATCCAGCCCGCACTGAGTTTCATTCCTACCACCTTAGGAAAAAAAGTCATTATTTTGAGGCTTAGAAGTCATTTCTGCAATTCCCATAGAAAATCAACGGCGTCTCTATTCAATTGTGTGGAGCGCATATCAGGTGGGTTTTCTCTGCCGGCTTAAGAGATACACGTGAAACTAAAGCCGATCCTGGGTGCCTAGGGTGCCTGTCATCCAATCCGCACTGAATTTCATTTCTAGCACATAGCCAAAAAATCGCCCCATTGACTTACATTGGAGTGCAGAAAAGGTCATTTTTTCTCGGTCCCTTTAAGAGGTAGGAGTTAAACAAGCTTAGGTCTGCGGTGCCCAGGGGGGACCCCATCCAGCCCGCACTGAGTTTCATTCCTACCACCTTAGGAAAAAAAGTCATTATTTTGAGGCTTAGAAGTCATTTCTGCAATTCCCATAGAAAATCAACGGCGTCTCTATTCAATTGTGTGGAGCGCATATCAGGTGGGTTTTCTCTGCCGGCTTAAGAGATACACGTGAAACTAAAGCCGATCCTGGGTGCCTAGGGTGCCTGTCATCCAATCCGCACTGAATTTCATTTCTAGCACATAGCCAAAAAATCGCCCCATTGACTTACATTGGAGTGCAGAAAAGGTCATTTTTTCTCGGTCCCTTTAAGAGGTAGGAGTTAAACAAGCTTAGGTCTGCGGTGCCCAGGGGGGACCCCATCCAGCCCGCACTGAGTTTCATTCCTACCACCTTAGGAAAAAAAGTCATTATTTTGAGGCTTAGAAGTCATTTCTGCAATTCCCATAGAAAATCAACGGCGTCTCTATTCAATTGTGTGGAGCGCATATCAGGTGGGTTTTCTCTGCCGGCTTAAGAGATACACGTGAAACTAAAGCCGATCCTGGGTGCCTAGGGTGCCTGTCATCCAATCCGCACTGAATTTCATTTCTAGCACATAGCCAAAAAATCGCCCCATTGACTTACATTGGAGTGCAGAAAAGGTCATTTTTTCTCGGTCCCTTTAAGAGGTAGGAGTTAAACAAGCTTAGGTCTGCGGTGCCCAGGGGGGACCCCATCCAGCCCGCACTGAGTTTCATTCCTACCACCTTAGGAAAAAAAGTCATTATTTTGAGGCTTAGAAGTCATTTCTGCAATTCCCATAGAAAATCAACGGCGTCTCTATTCAATTGTGTGGAGCGCATATCAGGTGGGTTTTCTCTGCCGGCTTAAGAGATACACGTGAAACTAAAGCCGATCCTGGGTGCCTAGGGTGCCTGTCATCCAATCCGCACTGAATTTCATTTCTAGCACATAGCCAAAAAATCGCCCCATTGACTTACATTGGAGTGCAGAAAAGGTCATTTTTTCTCGGTCCCTTTAAGAGGTAGGAGTTAAACAAGCTTAGGTCTGCGGTGCCCAGGGGGGACCCCATCCAGCCCGCACTGAGTTTCATTCCTACCACCTTAGGAAAAAAAGTCATTATTTTGAGGCTTAGAAGTCATTTCTGCAATTCCCATAGAAAATCAACGGCGTCTCTATTCAATTGTGTGGAGCGCATATCAGGTGGGTTTTCTCTGCCGGCTTAAGAGATACACGTGAAACTAAAGCCGATCCTGGGTGCCTAGGGTGCCTGTCATCCAATCCGCACTGAATTTCATTTCTAGCACATAGCCAAAAAATCGCCCCATTGACTTACATTGGAGTGCAGAAAAGGTCATTTTTTCTCGGTCCCTTTAAGAGGTAGGAGTTAAACAAGCTTAGGTCTGCGGTGCCCAGGGGGGACCCCATCCAGCCCGCACTGAGTTTCATTCCTACCACCTTAGGAAAAAAAGTCATTATTTTGAGGCTTAGAAGTCATTTCTGCAATTCCCATAGAAAATCAACGGCGTCTCTATTCAATTGTGTGGAGCGCATATCAGGTGGGTTTTCTCTGCCGGCTTAAGAGATACACGTGAAACTAAAGCCGATCCTGGGTGCCTAGGGTGCCTGTCATCCAATCCGCACTGAATTTCATTTCTAGCACATAGCCAAAAAATCGCCCCATTGACTTACATTGGAGTGCAGAAAAGGTCATTTTTTCTCGGTCCCTTTAAGAGGTAGGAGTTAAACAAGCTTAGGTCTGCGGTGCCCAGGGGGGACCCCATCCAGCCCGCACTGAGTTTCATTCCTACCACCTTAGGAAAAAAAGTCATTATTTTGAGGCTTAGAAGTCATTTCTGCAATTCCCATAGAAAATCAACGGCGTCTCTATTCAATTGTGTGGAGCGCATATCAGGTGGGTTTTCTCTGCCGGCTTAAGAGATACACGTGAAACTAAAGCCGATCCTGGGTGCCTAGGGTGCCTGTCATCCAATCCGCACTGAATTTCATTTCTAGCACATAGCCAAAAAATCGCCCCATTGACTTACATTGGAGTGCAGAAAAGGTCATTTTTTCTCGGTCCCTTTAAGAGGTAGGAGTTAAACAAGCTTAGGTCTGCGGTGCCCAGGGGGGACCCCATCCAGCCCGCACTGAGTTTCATTCCTACCACCTTAGGAAAAAAAGTCATTATTTTGAGGCTTAGAAGTCATTTCTGCAATTCCCATAGAAAATCAACGGCGTCTCTATTCAATTGTGTGGAGCGCATATCAGGTGGGTTTTCTCTGCCGGCTTAAGAGATACACGTGAAACTAAAGCCGATCCTGGGTGCCTAGGGTGCCTGTCATCCAATCCGCACTGAATTTCATTTCTAGCACATAGCCAAAAAATCGCCCCATTGACTTACATTGGAGTGCAGAAAAGGTCATTTTTTCTCGGTCCCTTTAAGAGGTAGGAGTTAAACAAGCTTAGGTCTGCGGTGCCCAGGGGGGACCCCATCCAGCCCGCACTGAGTTTCATTCCTACCACCTTAGGAAAAAAAGTCATTATTTTGAGGCTTAGAAGTCATTTCTGCAATTCCCATAGAAAATCAACGGCGTCTCTATTCAATTGTGTGGAGCGCATATCAGGTGGGTTTTCTCTGCCGGCTTAAGAGATACACGTGAAACTAAAGCCGATCCTGGGTGCCTAGGGTGCCTGTCATCCAATCCGCACTGAATTTCATTTCTAGCACATAGCCAAAAAATCGCCCCATTGACTTACATTGGAGTGCAGAAAAGGTCATTTTTTCTCGGTCCCTTTAAGAGGTAGGAGTTAAACAAGCTTAGGTCTGCGGTGCCCAGGGGGGACCCCATCCAGCCCGCACTGAGTTTCATTCCTACCACCTTAGGAAAAAAAGTCATTATTTTGAGGCTTAGAAGTCATTTCTGCAATTCCCATAGAAAATCAACGGCGTCTCTATTCAATTGTGTGGAGCGCATATCAGGTGGGTTTTCTCTGCCGGCTTAAGAGATACACGTGAAACTAAAGCCGATCCTGGGTGCCTAGGGTGCCTGTCATCCAATCCGCACTGAATTTCATTTCTAGCACATAGCCAAAAAATCGCCCCATTGACTTACATTGGAGTGCAGAAAAGGTCATTTTTTCTCGGTCCCTTTAAGAGGTAGGAGTTAAACAAGCTTAGGTCTGCGGTGCCCAGGGGGGACCCCATCCAGCCCGCACTGAGTTTCATTCCTACCACCTTAGGAAAAAAAGTCATTATTTTGAGGCTTAGAAGTCATTTCTGCAATTCCCATAGAAAATCAACGGCGTCTCTATTCAATTGTGTGGAGCGCATATCAGGTGGGTTTTCTCTGCCGGCTTAAGAGATACACGTGAAACTAAAGCCGATCCTGGGTGCCTAGGGTGCCTGTCATCCAATCCGCACTGAATTTCATTTCTAGCACATAGCCAAAAAATCGCCCCATTGACTTACATTGGAGTGCAGAAAAGGTCATTTTTTCTCGGTCCCTTTAAGAGGTAGGAGTTAAACAAGCTTAGGTCTGCGGTGCCCAGGGGGGACCCCATCCAGCCCGCACTGAGTTTCATTCCTACCACCTTAGGAAAAAAAGTCATTATTTTGAGGCTTAGAAGTCATTTCTGCAATTCCCATAGAAAATCAACGGCGTCTCTATTCAATTGTGTGGAGCGCATATCAGGTGGGTTTTCTCTGCCGGCTTAAGAGATACACGTGAAACTAAAGCCGATCCTGGGTGCCTAGGGTGCCTGTCATCCAATCCGCACTGAATTTCATTTCTAGCACATAGCCAAAAAATCGCCCCATTGACTTACATTGGAGTGCAGAAAAGGTCATTTTTTCTCGGTCCCTTTAAGAGGTAGGAGTTAAACAAGCTTAGGTCTGCGGTGCCCAGGGGGGACCCCATCCAGCCCGCACTGAGTTTCATTCCTACCACCTTAGGAAAAAAAGTCATTATTTTGAGGCTTAGAAGTCATTTCTGCAATTCCCATAGAAAATCAACGGCGTCTCTATTCAATTGTGTGGAGCGCATATCAGGTGGGTTTTCTCTGCCGGCTTAAGAGATACACGTGAAACTAAAGCCGATCCTGGGTGCCTAGGGTGCCTGTCATCCAATCCGCACTGAATTTCATTTCTAGCACATAGCCAAAAAATCGCCCCATTGACTTACATTGGAGTGCAGAAAAGGTCATTTTTTCTCGGTCCCTTTAAGAGGTAGGAGTTAAACAAGCTTAGGTCTGCGGTGCCCAGGGGGGACCCCATCCAGCCCGCACTGAGTTTCATTCCTACCACCTTAGGAAAAAAAGTCATTATTTTGAGGCTTAGAAGTCATTTCTGCAATTCCCATAGAAAATCAACGGCGTCTCTATTCAATTGTGTGGAGCGCATATCAGGTGGGTTTTCTCTGCCGGCTTAAGAGATACACGTGAAACTAAAGCCGATCCTGGGTGCCTAGGGTGCCTGTCATCCAATCCGCACTGAATTTCATTTCTAGCACATAGCCAAAAAATCGCCCCATTGACTTACATTGGAGTGCAGAAAAGGTCATTTTTTCTCGGTCCCTTTAAGAGGTAGGAGTTAAACAAGCTTAGGTCTGCGGTGCCCAGGGGGGACCCCATCCAGCCCGCACTGAGTTTCATTCCTACCACCTTAGGAAAAAAAGTCATTATTTTGAGGCTTAGAAGTCATTTCTGCAATTCCCATAGAAAATCAACGGCGTCTCTATTCAATTGTGTGGAGCGCATATCAGGTGGGTTTTCTCTGCCGGCTTAAGAGATACACGTGAAACTAAAGCCGATCCTGGGTGCCTAGGGTGCCTGTCATCCAATCCGCACTGAATTTCATTTCTAGCACATAGCCAAAAAATCGCCCCATTGACTTACATTGGAGTGCAGAAAAGGTCATTTTTTCTCGGTCCCTTTAAGAGGTAGGAGTTAAACAAGCTTAGGTCTGCGGTGCCCAGGGGGGACCCCATCCAGCCCGCACTGAGTTTCATTCCTACCACCTTAGGAAAAAAAGTCATTATTTTGAGGCTTAGAAGTCATTTCTGCAATTCCCATAGAAAATCAACGGCGTCTCTATTCAATTGTGTGGAGCGCATATCAGGTGGGTTTTCTCTGCCGGCTTAAGAGATACACGTGAAACTAAAGCCGATCCTGGGTGCCTAGGGTGCCTGTCATCCAATCCGCACTGAATTTCATTTCTAGCACATAGCCAAAAAATCGCCCCATTGACTTACATTGGAGTGCAGAAAAGGTCATTTTTTCTCGGTCCCTTTAAGAGGTAGGAGTTAAACAAGCTTAGGTCTGCGGTGCCCAGGGGGGACCCCATCCAGCCCGCACTGAGTTTCATTCCTACCACCTTAGGAAAAAAAGTCATTATTTTGAGGCTTAGAAGTCATTTCTGCAATTCCCATAGAAAATCAACGGCGTCTCTATTCAATTGTGTGGAGCGCATATCAGGTGGGTTTTCTCTGCCGGCTTAAGAGATACACGTGAAACTAAAGCCGATCCTGGGTGCCTAGGGTGCCTGTCATCCAATCCGCACTGAATTTCATTTCTAGCACATAGCCAAAAAATCGCCCCATTGACTTACATTGGAGTGCAGAAAAGGTCATTTTTTCTCGGTCCCTTTAAGAGGTAGGAGTTAAACAAGCTTAGGTCTGCGGTGCCCAGGGGGGACCCCATCCAGCCCGCACTGAGTTTCATTCCTACCACCTTAGGAAAAAAAGTCATTATTTTGAGGCTTAGAAGTCATTTCTGCAATTCCCATAGAAAATCAACGGCGTCTCTATTCAATTGTGTGGAGCGCATATCAGGTGGGTTTTCTCTGCCGGCTTAAGAGATACACGTGAAACTAAAGCCGATCCTGGGTGCCTAGGGTGCCTGTCATCCAATCCGCACTGAATTTCATTTCTAGCACATAGCCAAAAAATCGCCCCATTGACTTACATTGGAGTGCAGAAAAGGTCATTTTTTCTCGGTCCCTTTAAGAGGTAGGAGTTAAACAAGCTTAGGTCTGCGGTGCCCAGGGGGGACCCCATCCAGCCCGCACTGAGTTTCATTCCTACCACCTTAGGAAAAAAAGTCATTATTTTGAGGCTTAGAAGTCATTTCTGCAATTCCCATAGAAAATCAACGGCGTCTCTATTCAATTGTGTGGAGCGCATATCAGGTGGGTTTTCTCTGCCGGCTTAAGAGATACACGTGAAACTAAAGCCGATCCTGGGTGCCTAGGGTGCCTGTCATCCAATCCGCACTGAATTTCATTTCTAGCACATAGCCAAAAAATCGCCCCATTGACTTACATTGGAGTGCAGAAAAGGTCATTTTTTCTCGGTCCCTTTAAGAGGTAGGAGTTAAACAAGCTTAGGTCTGCGGTGCCCAGGGGGGACCCCATCCAGCCCGCACTGAGTTTCATTCCTACCACCTTAGGAAAAAAAGTCATTATTTTGAGGCTTAGAAGTCATTTCTGCAATTCCCATAGAAAATCAACGGCGTCTCTATTCAATTGTGTGGAGCGCATATCAGGTGGGTTTTCTCTGCCGGCTTAAGAGATACACGTGAAACTAAAGCCGATCCTGGGTGCCTAGGGTGCCTGTCATCCAATCCGCACTGAATTTCATTTCTAGCACATAGCCAAAAAATCGCCCCATTGACTTACATTGGAGTGCAGAAAAGGTCATTTTTTCTCGGTCCCTTTAAGAGGTAGGAGTTAAACAAGCTTAGGTCTGCGGTGCCCAGGGGGGACCCCATCCAGCCCGCACTGAGTTTCATTCCTACCACCTTAGGAAAAAAAGTCATTATTTTGAGGCTTAGAAGTCATTTCTGCAATTCCCATAGAAAATCAACGGCGTCTCTATTCAATTGTGTGGAGCGCATATCAGGTGGGTTTTCTCTGCCGGCTTAAGAGATACACGTGAAACTAAAGCCGATCCTGGGTGCCTAGGGTGCCTGTCATCCAATCCGCACTGAATTTCATTTCTAGCACATAGCCAAAAAATCGCCCCATTGACTTACATTGGAGTGCAGAAAAGGTCATTTTTTCTCGGTCCCTTTAAGAGGTAGGAGTTAAACAAGCTTAGGTCTGCGGTGCCCAGGGGGGACCCCATCCAGCCCGCACTGAGTTTCATTCCTACCACCTTAGGAAAAAAAGTCATTATTTTGAGGCTTAGAAGTCATTTCTGCAATTCCCATAGAAAATCAACGGCGTCTCTATTCAATTGTGTGGAGCGCATATCAGGTGGGTTTTCTCTGCCGGCTTAAGAGATACACGTGAAACTAAAGCCGATCCTGGGTGCCTAGGGTGCCTGTCATCCAATCCGCACTGAATTTCATTTCTAGCACATAGCCAAAAAATCGCCCCATTGACTTACATTGGAGTGCAGAAAAGGTCATTTTTTCTCGGTCCCTTTAAGAGGTAGGAGTTAAACAAGCTTAGGTCTGCGGTGCCCAGGGGGGACCCCATCCAGCCCGCACTGAGTTTCATTCCTACCACCTTAGGAAAAAAAGTCATTATTTTGAGGCTTAGAAGTCATTTCTGCAATTCCCATAGAAAATCAACGGCGTCTCTATTCAATTGTGTGGAGCGCATATCAGGTGGGTTTTCTCTGCCGGCTTAAGAGATACACGTGAAACTAAAGCCGATCCTGGGTGCCTAGGGTGCCTGTCATCCAATCCGCACTGAATTTCATTTCTAGCACATAGCCAAAAAATCGCCCCATTGACTTACATTGGAGTGCAGAAAAGGTCATTTTTTCTCGGTCCCTTTAAGAGGTAGGAGTTAAACAAGCTTAGGTCTGCGGTGCCCAGGGGGGACCCCATCCAGCCCGCACTGAGTTTCATTCCTACCACCTTAGGAAAAAAAGTCATTATTTTGAGGCTTAGAAGTCATTTCTGCAATTCCCATAGAAAATCAACGGCGTCTCTATTCAATTGTGTGGAGCGCATATCAGGTGGGTTTTCTCTGCCGGCTTAAGAGATACACGTGAAACTAAAGCCGATCCTGGGTGCCTAGGGTGCCTGTCATCCAATCCGCACTGAATTTCATTTCTAGCACATAGCCAAAAAATCGCCCCATTGACTTACATTGGAGTGCAGAAAAGGTCATTTTTTCTCGGTCCCTTTAAGAGGTAGGAGTTAAACAAGCTTAGGTCTGCGGTGCCCAGGGGGGACCCCATCCAGCCCGCACTGAGTTTCATTCCTACCACCTTAGGAAAAAAAGTCATTATTTTGAGGCTTAGAAGTCATTTCTGCAATTCCCATAGAAAATCAACGGCGTCTCTATTCAATTGTGTGGAGCGCATATCAGGTGGGTTTTCTCTGCCGGCTTAAGAGATACACGTGAAACTAAAGCCGATCCTGGGTGCCTAGGGTGCCTGTCATCCAATCCGCACTGAATTTCATTTCTAGCACATAGCCAAAAAATCGCCCCATTGACTTACATTGGAGTGCAGAAAAGGTCATTTTTTCTCGGTCCCTTTAAGAGGTAGGAGTTAAACAAGCTTAGGTCTGCGGTGCCCAGGGGGGACCCCATCCAGCCCGCACTGAGTTTCATTCCTACCACCTTAGGAAAAAAAGTCATTATTTTGAGGCTTAGAAGTCATTTCTGCAATTCCCATAGAAAATCAACGGCGTCTCTATTCAATTGTGTGGAGCGCATATCAGGTGGGTTTTCTCTGCCGGCTTAAGAGATACACGTGAAACTAAAGCCGATCCTGGGTGCCTAGGGTGCCTGTCATCCAATCCGCACTGAATTTCATTTCTAGCACATAGCCAAAAAATCGCCCCATTGACTTACATTGGAGTGCAGAAAAGGTCATTTTTTCTCGGTCCCTTTAAGAGGTAGGAGTTAAACAAGCTTAGGTCTGCGGTGCCCAGGGGGGACCCCATCCAGCCCGCACTGAGTTTCATTCCTACCACCTTAGGAAAAAAAGTCATTATTTTGAGGCTTAGAAGTCATTTCTGCAATTCCCATAGAAAATCAACGGCGTCTCTATTCAATTGTGTGGAGCGCATATCAGGTGGGTTTTCTCTGCCGGCTTAAGAGATACACGTGAAACTAAAGCCGATCCTGGGTGCCTAGGGTGCCTGTCATCCAATCCGCACTGAATTTCATTTCTAGCACATAGCCAAAAAATCGCCCCATTGACTTACATTGGAGTGCAGAAAAGGTCATTTTTTCTCGGTCCCTTTAAGAGGTAGGAGTTAAACAAGCTTAGGTCTGCGGTGCCCAGGGGGGACCCCATCCAGCCCGCACTGAGTTTCATTCCTACCACCTTAGGAAAAAAAGTCATTATTTTGAGGCTTAGAAGTCATTTCTGCAATTCCCATAGAAAATCAACGGCGTCTCTATTCAATTGTGTGGAGCGCATATCAGGTGGGTTTTCTCTGCCGGCTTAAGAGATACACGTGAAACTAAAGCCGATCCTGGGTGCCTAGGGTGCCTGTCATCCAATCCGCACTGAATTTCATTTCTAGCACATAGCCAAAAAATCGCCCCATTGACTTACATTGGAGTGCAGAAAAGGTCATTTTTTCTCGGTCCCTTTAAGAGGTAGGAGTTAAACAAGCTTAGGTCTGCGGTGCCCAGGGGGGACCCCATCCAGCCCGCACTGAGTTTCATTCCTACCACCTTAGGAAAAAAAGTCATTATTTTGAGGCTTAGAAGTCATTTCTGCAATTCCCATAGAAAATCAACGGCGTCTCTATTCAATTGTGTGGAGCGCATATCAGGTGGGTTTTCTCTGCCGGCTTAAGAGATACACGTGAAACTAAAGCCGATCCTGGGTGCCTAGGGTGCCTGTCATCCAATCCGCACTGAATTTCATTTCTAGCACATAGCCAAAAAATCGCCCCATTGACTTACATTGGAGTGCAGAAAAGGTCATTTTTTCTCGGTCCCTTTAAGAGGTAGGAGTTAAACAAGCTTAGGTCTGCGGTGCCCAGGGGGGACCCCATCCAGCCCGCACTGAGTTTCATTCCTACCACCTTAGGAAAAAAAGTCATTATTTTGAGGCTTAGAAGTCATTTCTGCAATTCCCATAGAAAATCAACGGCGTCTCTATTCAATTGTGTGGAGCGCATATCAGGTGGGTTTTCTCTGCCGGCTTAAGAGATACACGTGAAACTAAAGCCGATCCTGGGTGCCTAGGGTGCCTGTCATCCAATCCGCACTGAATTTCATTTCTAGCACATAGCCAAAAAATCGCCCCATTGACTTACATTGGAGTGCAGAAAAGGTCATTTTTTCTCGGTCCCTTTAAGAGGTAGGAGTTAAACAAGCTTAGGTCTGCGGTGCCCAGGGGGGACCCCATCCAGCCCGCACTGAGTTTCATTCCTACCACCTTAGGAAAAAAAGTCATTATTTTGAGGCTTAGAAGTCATTTCTGCAATTCCCATAGAAAATCAACGGCGTCTCTATTCAATTGTGTGGAGCGCATATCAGGTGGGTTTTCTCTGCCGGCTTAAGAGATACACGTGAAACTAAAGCCGATCCTGGGTGCCTAGGGTGCCTGTCATCCAATCCGCACTGAATTTCATTTCTAGCACATAGCCAAAAAATCGCCCCATTGACTTACATTGGAGTGCAGAAAAGGTCATTTTTTCTCGGTCCCTTTAAGAGGTAGGAGTTAAACAAGCTTAGGTCTGCGGTGCCCAGGGGGGACCCCATCCAGCCCGCACTGAGTTTCATTCCTACCACCTTAGGAAAAAAAGTCATTATTTTGAGGCTTAGAAGTCATTTCTGCAATTCCCATAGAAAATCAATGGCGTCTCTATTCAATTGTGTGGAGCGCATATCAGGTGGGTTTTCTCTGCCGGCTTAAGAGATACACGTGAAACTAAAGCCGATCCTGGGTGCCTAGGGTGCCTGTCATCCAATCCGCACTGAATTTCATTTCTAGCACATAGCCAAAAAATCGCCCCATTGACTTACATTGGAGTGCAGAAAAGGTCATTTTTTCTCGGTCCCTTTAAGAGGTAGGAGTTAAACAAGCTTCGGTCTGCGGTGCCCAGGGGGGACCCCATCCAGCCCGCACTGAGTTTCATTCCTACCACCTTAGGAAAAAAAGTCATTATTTTGAGGCTTAGAAGTCATTTCTGCAATTCCCATAGAAAATCAACGGCGTCTCTATTCAATTGTGTGGAGCGCATATCAGGTGGGTTTTCTCTGCCGGCTTAAGAGATACACGTGAAACTAAAGCCGATCCTGGGTGCCTAGGGTGCCTGTCATCCAATCCGCACTGCATTTCATTTCTAGCACATAGCCAAAAAATCGCCCCATTGACTTACATTGGAGTGCAGAAAAGGTCATTTTTTCTCGGTCCCTTTAAGAGGTAGGAGTTAAACAAGCTTAGGTCTGCGGTGCCCAGGGGGGACCCCATCCAGCCCGCACTGAGTTTCATTCCTACCACCTTAGGAAAAAAAGTCATTATTTTGAGGCTTAGAAGTCATTTCTGCAATTCCCATAGAAAATCAACGGCGTCTCTATTCAATTGTGTGGAGCGCATATCAGGTGGGTTTTCTCTGCCGGCTTAAGAGATACACGTGAAACTAAAGCCGATCCTGGGTGCCTAGGGTGCCTGTCATCCAATCCGCACTGAATTTCATTTCTAGCACATAGCCAAAAAATCGCCCCATTGACTTACATTGGAGTGCAGAAAAGGTCATTTTTTCTCGGTCCCTTTAAGAGGTAGGAGTTAAACAAGCTTAGGTCTGCGGTGCCCAGGGGGGACCCCATCCAGCCCGCACTGAGTTTCATTCCTACCACCTTAGGAAAAAAAGTCATTATTTTGAGGCTTAGAAGTCATTTCTGCAATTCCCATAGAAAATCAACGGCGTCTCTATTCAATTGTGTGGAGCGCATATCAGGTGGGTTTTCTCTGCCGGCTTAAGAGATACACGTGAAACTAAAGCCGATCCTGGGTGCCTAGGGTGCCTGTCATCCAATCCGCACTGAATTTCATTTCTAGCACATAGCCAAAAAATCGCCCCATTGACTTACATTGGAGTGCAGAAAAGGTCATTTTTTCTCGGTCCCTTTAAGAGGTAGGAGTTAAACAAGCTTAGGTCTGCGGTGCCCAGGGGGGACCCCATCCAGCCCGCACTGAGTTTCATTCCTACCACCTTAGGAAAAAAAGTCATTATTTTGAGGCTTAGAAGTCATTTCTGCAATTCCCATAGAAAATCAACGGCGTCTCTATTCAATTGTGTGGAGCGCATATCAGGTGGGTTTTCTCTGCCGGCTTAAGAGATACACGTGAAACTAAAGCCGATCCTGGGTGCCTAGGGTGCCTGTCATCCAATCCGCACTGAATTTCATTTCTAGCACATAGCCAAAAAATCGCCCCATTGACTTACATTGGAGTGCAGAAAAGGTCATTTTTTCTCGGTCCCTTTAAGAGGTAGGAGTTAAACAAGCTTAGGTCTGCGGTGCCCAGGGGGGACCCCATCCAGCCCGCACTGAGTTTCATTCCTACCACCTTAGGAAAAAAAGTCATTATTTTGAGGCTTAGAAGTCATTTCTGCAATTCCCATAGAAAATCAACGGCGTCTCTATTCAATTGTGTGGAGCGCATATCAGGTGGGTTTTCTCTGCCGGCTTAAGAGATACACGTGAAACTAAAGCCGATCCTGGGTGCCTAGGGTGCCTGTCATCCAATCCGCACTGAATTTCATTTCTAGCACATAGCCAAAAAATCGCCCCATTGACTTACATTGGAGTGCAGAAAAGGTCATTTTTTCTCGGTCCCTTTAAGAGGTAGGAGTTAAACAAGCTTAGGTCTGCGGTGCCCAGGGGGGACCCCATCCAGCCCGCACTGAGTTTCATTCCTACCACCTTAGGAAAAAAAGTCATTAATTTGAGGCTTAGAAGTCATTTCTGCAATTCCCATAGAAAATCAACGGCGTCTCTATTCAATTGTGTGGAGCGCATATCAGGTGGGTTTTCTCTGCCGGCTTAAGAGATACACGTGAAACTAAAGCCGATCCTGGGTGCCTAGGGTGCCTGTCATCCAATCCGCACTGAATTTCATTTCTAGCACATAGCCAAAAAATCGCCCCATTGACTTACATTGGAGTGCAGAAAAGGTCATTTTTTCTCGGTCCCTTTAAGAGGTAGGAGTTAAACAAGCTTAGGTCTGCGGTGCCCAGGGGGGACCCCATCCAGCCCGCACTGAGTTTCATTCCTACCACCTTAGGAAAAAAAGTCATTATTTTGAGGCTTAGAAGTCATTTCTGCAATTCCCATAGAAAATCAACGGCGTCTCTATTCAATTGTGTGGAGCGCATATCAGGTGGGTTTTCTCTGCCGGCTTAAGAGATACACGTGAAACTAAAGCCGATCCTGGGTGCCTAGGGTGCCTGTCATCCAATCCGCACTGAATTTCATTTCTAGCACATAGCCAAAAAATCGCCCCATTGACTTACATTGGAGTGCAGAAAAGGTCATTTTTTCTCGGTCCCTTTAAGAGGTAGGAGTTAAACAAGCTTAGGTCTGCGGTGCCCAGGGGGGACCCCATCCAGCCCGCACTGAGTTTCATTCCTACCACCTTAGGAAAAAAAGTCATTATTTTGAGGCTTAGAAGTCATTTCTGCAATTCCCATAGAAAATCAACGGCGTCTCTATTCAATTGTGTGGAGCGCATATCAGGTGGGTTTTCTCTGCCGGCTTAAGAGATACACGTGAAACTAAAGCCGATCCTGGGTGCCTAGGGTGCCTGTCATCCAATCCGCACTGAATTTCATTTCTAGCACATAGCCAAAAAATCGCCCCATTGACTTACATTGGAGTGCAGAAAAGGTCATTTTTTCTCGGTCCCTTTAAGAGGTAGGAGTTAAACAAGCTTAGGTCTGCGGTGCCCAGGGGGGACCCCATCCAGCCCGCACTGAGTTTCATTCCTACCACCTTAGGAAAAAAAGTCATTATTTTGAGGCTTAGAAGTCATTTCTGCAATTCCCATAGAAAATCAACGGCGTCTCTATTCAATTGTGTGGAGCGCATATCAGGTGGGTTTTCTCTGCCGGCTTAAGAGATACACGTGAAACTAAAGCCGATCCTGGGTGCCTAGGGTGCCTGTCATCCAATCCGCACTGAATTTCATTTCTAGCACATAGCCAAAAAATCGCCCCATTGACTTACATTGGAGTGCAGAAAAGGTCATTTTTTCTCGGTCCCTTTAAGAGGTAGGAGTTAAACAAGCTTAGGTCTGCGGTGCCCAGGGGGGACCCCATCCAGCCCGCACTGAGTTTCATTCCTACCACCTTAGGAAAAAAAGTCATTATTTTGAGGCTTAGAAGTCATTTCTGCAATTCCCATAGAAAATCAACGGCGTCTCTATTCAATTGTGTGGAGCGCATATCAGGTGGGTTTTCTCTGCCGGCTTAAGAGATACACGTGAAACTAAAGCCGATCCTGGGTGCCTAGGGTGCCTGTCATCCAATCCGCACTGAATTTCATTTCTAGCACATAGCCAAAAAATCGCCCCATTGACTTACATTGGAGTGCAGAAAAGGTCATTTTTTCTCGGTCCCTTTAAGAGGTAGGAGTTAAACAAGCTTAGGTCTGCGGTGCCCAGGGGGGACCCCATCCAGCCCGCACTGAGTTTCATTCCTACCACCTTAGGAAAAAAAGTCATTATTTTGAGGCTTAGAAGTCATTTCTGCAATTCCCATAGAAAATCAACGGCGTCTCTATTCAATTGTGTGGAGCGCATATCAGGTGGGTTTTCTCTGCCGGCTTAAGAGATACACGTGAAACTAAAGCCGATCCTGGGTGCCTAGGGTGCCTGTCATCCAATCCGCACTGAATTTCATTTCTAGCACATAGCCAAAAAATCGCCCCATTGACTTACATTGGAGTGCAGAAAAGGTCATTTTTTCTCGGTCCCTTTAAGAGGTAGGAGTTAAACAAGCTTAGGTCTGCGGTGCCCAGGGGGGACCCCATCCAGCCCGCACTGAGTTTCATTCCTACCACCTTAGGAAAAAAAGTCATTATTTTGAGGCTTAGAAGTCATTTCTGCAATTCCCATAGAAAATCAACGGCGTCTCTATTCAATTGTGTGGAGCGCATATCAGGTGGGTTTTCTCTGCCGGCTTAAGAGATACACGTGAAACTAAAGCCGATCCTGGGTGCCTAGGGTGCCTGTCATCCAATCCGCACTGAATTTCATTTCTAGCACATAGCCAAAAAATCGCCCCATTGACTTACATTGGAGTGCAGAAAAGGTCATTTTTTCTCGGTCCCTTTAAGAGGTAGGAGTTAAACAAGCTTAGGTCTGCGGTGCCCAGGGGGGACCCCATCCAGCCCGCACTGAGTTTCATTCCTACCACCTTAGGAAAAAAAGTCATTATTTTGAGGCTTAGAAGTCATTTCTGCAATTCCCATAGAAAATCAACGGCGTCTCTATTCAATTGTGTGGAGCGCATATCAGGTGGGTTTTCTCTGCCGGCTTAAGAGATACACGTGAAACTAAAGCCGATCCTGGGTGCCTAGGGTGCCTGTCATCCAATCCGCACTGAATTTCATTTCTAGCACATAGCCAAAAAATCGCCCCATTGACTTACATTGGAGTGCAGAAAAGGTCATTTTTTCTCGGTCCCTTTAAGAGGTAGGAGTTAAACAAGCTTAGGTCTGCGGTGCCCAGGGGGGACCCCATCCAGCCCGCACTGAGTTTCATTCCTACCACCTTAGGAAAAAAAGTCATTATTTTGAGGCTTAGAAGTCATTTCTGCAATTCCCATAGAAAATCAACGGCGTCTCTATTCAATTGTGTGGAGCGCATATCAGGTGGGTTTTCTCTGCCGGCTTAAGAGATACACGTGAAACTAAAGCCGATCCTGGGTGCCTAGGGTGCCTGTCATCCAATCCGCACTGAATTTCATTTCTAGCACATAGCCAAAAAATCGCCCCATTGACTTACATTGGAGTGCAGAAAAGGTCATTTTTTCTCGGTCCCTTTAAGAGGTAGGAGTTAAACAAGCTTAGGTCTGCGGTGCCCAGGGGGGACCCCATCCAGCCCGCACTGAGTTTCATTCCTACCACCTTAGGAAAAAAAGTCATTATTTTGAGGCTTAGAAGTCATTTCTGCAATTCCCATAGAAAATCAACGGCGTCTCTATTCAATTGTGTGGAGCGCATATCAGGTGGGTTTTCTCTGCCGGCTTAAGAGATACACGTGAAACTAAAGCCGATCCTGGGTGCCTAGGGTGCCTGTCATCCAATCCGCACTGAATTTCATTTCTAGCACATAGCCAAAAAATCGCCCCATTGACTTACATTGGAGTGCAGAAAAGGTCATTTTTTCTCGGTCCCTTTAAGAGGTAGGAGTTAAACAAGCTTAGGTCTGCGGTGCCCAGGGGGGACCCCATCCAGCCCGCACTGAGTTTCATTCCTACCACCTTAGGAAAAAAAGTCATTATTTTGAGGCTTAGAAGTCATTTCTGCAATTCCCATAGAAAATCAACGGCGTCTCTATTCAATTGTGTGGAGCGCATATCAGGTGGGTTTTCTCTGCCGGCTTAAGAGATACACGTGAAACTAAAGCCGATCCTGGGTGCCTAGGGTGCCTGTCATCCAATCCGCACTGAATTTCATTTCTAGCACATAGCCAAAAAATCGCCCCATTGACTTACATTGGAGTGCAGAAAAGGTCATTTTTTCTCGGTCCCTTTAAGAGGTAGGAGTTAAACAAGCTTAGGTCTGCGGTGCCCAGGGGGGACCCCATCCAGCCCGCACTGAGTTTCATTCCTACCACCTTAGGAAAAAAAGTCATTATTTTGAGGCTTAGAAGTCATTTCTGCAATTCCCATAGAAAATCAACGGCGTCTCTATTCAATTGTGTGGAGCGCATATCAGGTGGGTTTTCTCTGCCGGCTTAAGAGATACACGTGAAACTAAAGCCGATCCTGGGTTCCTAGGGTGCCTGTCATCCAATCCGCACTGAATTTCATTTCTAGCACATAGCCAAAAAATCGCCCCATTGACTTACATTGGAGTGCAGAAAAGGTCATTTTTTCTCGGTCCCTTTAAGAGGTAGGAGTTAAACAAGCTTAGGTCTGCGGTGCCCAGGGGGGACCCCATCCAGCCCGCACTGAGTTTCATTCCTACCACCTTAGGAAAAAAAGTCATTATTTTGAGGCTTAGAAGTCATTTCTGCAATTCCCATAGAAAATCAACGGCGTCTCTATTCAATTGTGTGGAGCGCATATCAGGTGGGTTTTCTCTGCCGGCTTAAGAGATACACGTGAAACTAAAGCCGATCCTGGGTGCCTAGGGTGCCTGTCATCCAATCCGCACTGAATTTCATTTCTAGCACATAGCCAAAAAATCGCCCCATTGACTTACATTGGAGTGCAGAAAAGGTCATTTTTTCTCGGTCCCTTTAAGAGGTAGGAGTTAAACAAGCTTAGGTCTGCGGTGCCCAGGGGGGACCCCATCCAGCCCGCACTGAGTTTCATTCCTACCACCTTAGGAAAAAAAGTCATTATTTTGAGGCTTAGAAGTCATTTCTGCAATTCCCATAGAAAATCAACGGCGTCTCTATTCAATTGTGTGGAGCGCATATCAGGTGGGTTTTCTCTGCCGGCTTAAGAGATACACGTGAAACTAAAGCCGATCCTGGGTGCCTAGGGTGCCTGTCATCCAATCCGCACTGAATTTCATTTCTAGCACATAGCCAAAAAATCGCCCCATTGACTTACATTGGAGTGCAGAAAAGGTCATTTTTTCTCGGTCCCTTTAAGAGGTAGGAGTTAAACAAGCTTAGGTCTGCGGTGCCCAGGGGGGACCCCATCCAGCCCGCACTGAGTTTCATTCCTACCACCTTAGGAAAAAAAGTCATTATTTTGAGGCTTAGAAGTCATTTCTGCAATTCCCATAGAAAATCAACGGCGTCTCTATTCAATTGTGTGGAGCGCATATCAGGTGGGTTTTCTCTGCCGGCTTAAGAGATACACGTGAAACTAAAGCCGATCCTGGGTGCCTAGGGTGCCTGTCATCCAATCCGCACTGAATTTCATTTCTAGCACATAGCCAAAAAATCGCCCCATTGACTTACATTGGAGTGCAGAAAAGGTCATTTTTTCTCGGTCCCTTTAAGAGGTAGGAGTTAAACAAGCTTAGGTCTGCGGTGCCCAGGGGGGACCCCATCCAGCCCGCACTGAGTTTCATTCCTACCACCTTAGGAAAAAAAGTCATTATTTTGAGGCTTAGAAGTCATTTCTGCAATTCCCATAGAAAATCAACGGCGTCTCTATTCAATTGTGTGGAGCGCATATCAGGTGGGTTTTCTCTGCCGGCTTAAGAGATACACGTGAAACTAAAGCCGATCCTGGGTGCCTAGGGTGCCTGTCATCCAATCCGCACTGAATTTCATTTCTAGCACATAGCCAAAAAATCGCCCCATTGACTTACATTGGAGTGCAGAAAAGGTCATTTTTTCTCGGTCCCTTTAAGAGGTAGGAGTTAAACAAGCTTAGGTCTGCGGTGCCCAGGGGGGACCCCATCCAGCCCGCACTGAGTTTCATTCCTACCACCTTAGGAAAAAAAGTCATTATTTTGAGGCTTAGAAGTCATTTCTGCAATTCCCATAGAAAATCAACGGCGTCTCTATTCAATTGTGTGGAGCGCATATCAGGTGGGTTTTCTCTGCCGGCTTAAGAGATACACGTGAAACTAAAGCCGATCCTGGGTGCCTAGGGTGCCTGTCATCCAATCCGCACTGAATTTCATTTCTAGCACATAGCCAAAAAATCGCCCCATTGACTTACATTGGAGTGCAGAAAAGGTCATTTTTTCTCGGTCCCTTTAAGAGGTAGGAGTTAAACAAGCTTAGGTCTGCGGTGCCCAGGGGGGACCCCATCCAGCCCGCACTGAGTTTCATTCCTACCACCTTAGGAAAAAAAGTCATTATTTTGAGGCTTAGAAGTCATTTCTGCAATTCCCATAGAAAATCAACGGCGTCTCTATTCAATTGTGTGGAGCGCATATCAGGTGGGTTTTCTCTGCCGGCTTAAGAGATACACGTGAAACTAAAGCCGATCCTGGGTGCCTAGGGTGCCTGTCATCCAATCCGCACTGAATTTCATTTCTAGCACATAGCCAAAAAATCGCCCCATTGACTTACATTGGAGTGCAGAAAAGGTCATTTTTTCTCGGTCCCTTTAAGAGGTAGGAGTTAAACAAGCTTAGGTCTGCGGTGCCCAGGGGGGACCCCATCCAGCCCGCACTGAGTTTCATTCCAACCACCTTAGGAAAAAAAGTCATTATTTTGAGGCTTAGAAGTCATTTCTGCAATTCCCATAGAAAATCAACGGCGTCTCTATTCAATTGTGTGGAGCGCATATCAGGTGGGTTTTCTCTGCCGGCTTAAGAGATACACGTGAAACTAAAGCCGATCCTGGGTGCCTAGGGTGCCTGTCATCCAATCCGCACTGAATTTCATTTCTAGCACATAGCCAAAAAATCGCCCCATTGACTTACATTGGAGTGCAGAAAAGGTCATTTTTTCTCGGTCCCTTTAAGAGGTAGGAGTTAAACAAGCTTAGGTCTGCGGTGCCCAGGGGGGACCCCATCCAGCCCGCACTGAGTTTCATTCCTACCACCTTAGGAAAAAAAGTCATTATTTTGAGGCTTAGAAGTCATTTCTGCAATTCCCATAGAAAATCAACGGCGTCTCTATTCAATTGTGTGGAGCGCATATCAGGTGGGTTTTCTCTGCCGGCTTAAGAGATACACGTGAAACTAAAGCCGATCCTGGGTGCCTAGGGTGCCTGTCATCCAATCCGCACTGAATTTCATTTCTAGCACATAGCCAAAAAATCGCCCCATTGACTTACATTGGAGTGCAGAAAAGGTCATTTTTTCTCGGTCCCTTTAAGAGGTAGGAGTTAAACAAGCTTAGGTCTGCGGTGCCCAGGGGGGACCCCATCCAGCCCGCACTGAGTTTCATTCCTACCACCTTAGGAAAAAAAGTCATTATTTTGAGGCTTAGAAGTCATTTCTGCAATTCCCATAGAAAATCAACGGCGTCTCTATTCAATTGTGTGGAGCGCATATCAGGTGGGTTTTCTCTGCCGGCTTAAGAGATACACGTGAAACTAAAGCCGATCCTGGGTGCCTAGGGTGCCTGTCATCCAATCCGCACTGAATTTCATTTCTAGCACATAGCCAAAAAATCGCCCCATTGACTTACATTGGAGTGCAGAAAAGGTCATTTTTTCTCGGTCCCTTTAAGAGGTAGGAGTTAAACAAGCTTAGGTCTGCGGTGCCCAGGGGGGACCCCATCCAGCCCGCACTGAGTTTCATTCCTACCACCTTAGGAAAAAAAGTCATTATTTTGAGGCTTAGAAGTCATTTCTGCAATTCCCATAGAAAATCAACGGCGTCTCTATTCAATTGTGTGGAGCGCATATCAGGTGGGTTTTCTCTGCCGGCTTAAGAGATACACGTGAAACTAAAGCCGATCCTGGGTGCCTAGGGTGCCTGTCATCCAATCCGCACTGAATTTCATTTCTAGCACATAGCCAAAAAATCGCCCCATTGACTTACATTGGAGTGCAGAAAAGGTCATTTTTTCTCGGTCCCTTTAAGAGGTAGGAGTTAAACAAGCTTAGGTCTGCGGTGCCCAGGGGGGACCCCATCCAGCCCGCACTGAGTTTCATTCCTACCACCTTAGGAAAAAAAGTCATTATTTTGAGGCTTAGAAGTCATTTCTGCAATTCCCATAGAAAATCAACGGCGTCTCTATTCAATTGTGTGGAGCGCATATCAGGTGGGTTTTCTCTGCCGGCTTAAGAGATACACGTGAAACTAAAGCCGATCCTGGGTGCCTAGGGTGCCTGTCATCCAATCCGCACTGAATTCATTTCTAGCACATAGCCAAAAAATCGCCCCATTGACTTACATTGGAGTGCAGAAAAGGTCATTTTTTCTCGGTCCCTTTAAGAGGTAGGAGTTAAACAAGCTTAGGTCTGCGGTGCCCAGGGGGGACCCCATCCAGCCCACACTGAGTTTCATTCCTACCACCTTAGGAAAAAAAGTCATTATTTTGAGGCTTAGAAGTCATTTCTGCAATTCCCATAGAAAATCAACGGCGTCTCTATTCAATTGTGTGGAGCGCATATCAGGTGGGTTTTCTCTGCCGGCTTAAGAGATACACGTGAAACTAAAGCCGATCCTGGGTGCCTAGGGTGCCTGTCATCCAATCCGCACTGAATTTCATTTCTAGCACATAGCCAAAAAATCGCCCCATTGACTTACATTGGAGTGCAGAAAAGGTCATTTTTTCTCGGTCCCTTTAAGAGGTAGGAGTTAAACAAGCTTAGGTCTGCGGTGCCCAGGGGGGACCCCATCCAGCCCGCACTGAGTTCATTCCTACCACCTTAGGAAAAAAAGTCATTATTTTGAGGCTTAGAAGTCATTTCTGCAATTCCCATAGAAAATCAACGGCGTCTCTATTCAATTGTGTGGAGCGCATATCAGGTGGGTTTTCTCTGCCGGCTTAAGAGATACACGTGAAACTAAAGCCGATCCTGGGTGCCTAGGGTGCCTGTCATCCAATCCGCACTGCATTTCATTTCTAGCACATAGCCAAAAAATCGCCCCATTGACTTACATTGGAGTGCAGAAAAGGTCATTTTTTCTCGGTCCCTTTAAGAGGTAGGAGTTAAACAAGCTTAGGTCTGCGGTGCCCAGGGGGGACCCCATCCAGCCCGCACTGAGTTTCATTCCTACCACCTTAGGAAAAAAAGTCATTATTTTGAGGCTTAGAAGTCATTTCTGCAATTCCCATAGAAAATCAACGGCGTCTCTATTCAATTGTGTGGAGCGCATATCAGGTGGGTTTTCTCTGCCGGCTTAAGAGATACACGTGAAACTAAAGCCGATCCTGGGTGCCTAGGGTGCCTGTCATCCAATCCGCACTGAATTTCATTTCTAGCACATAGCCAAAAAATCGCCCCATTGACTTACATTGGAGTGCAGAAAAGGTCATTTTTTTCCGGTCCCTTTAAGAGGTAGGAGTTAAACAAGCTTAGGTCTGCGGTGCCCAGGGGGGACCCCATCCAGCCCACACTGAGTTTCATTCCTACCACCTTAGGAAAAAAAGTCATTATTTTGAGGCTTAGAAGTCATTTCTGCAATTCCCATAGAAAATCAACGGCGTCTGTGACGGAAGTGCTGAGGGGAAAGAAGCCACTTAGGAAGAGCTACGGGACCGGCCAAGAGAAACAGGGTAGTCTGGGAGATGTCAGCCCAGCCGAAGTCCAGCAAGAAGGAGAGGACTGAAAAGAGACTTCAAGGAGTGCAAGAAAACCCAGCGGAACGAAAGACGTAGGAGCAAAAAGAAGAGGAGAAGAGGGAAGAAAAAGAGCCAGCAGCGCCGCGCGTTACCTAGACCGCGGGCCATCTTGTGACGAGGGTCAGCGCAATTCCCGACACCCGGAACCGGAAGTGGCCCGCCGCGGGCGATGATCGCCTACTCAGATTTGCTCTGCGAACCGTGAGTGACGTCTCAAGCAGGCCCCGATCTCCCCAGCAGCCCCTCAACAATCCGCCCGGAATCATAGGGGGACCGCAGGAAAGATTACATTGATGGCGGGCCGGGCGGGCCATATTGGATTGAGGAGCAAGAACGGGAGCCCGGTGCCCGGAAAGCAACCAGCCATCAGCCCTCAGATCATAGACCACCGAGAAATAGCATTCGGTTGTGCCGGGTCTTAGACCACGCTCTTCCATAGCAGCCATCAAAAAGGCAATGCCCTAAAGGGAGACCCAATCAGAATGCATTTATAACATGGCAGGTCGGCCATATTGGATGTTGGCTTTGCAAAAGCCGGGAAGCAGGCAGCATCCGCTGCAGAACACACACACAAAAATCAAATCACTTAAACAGTGACAGCTCGCTCTGTGACAGAGTGCCAACCAACTTTCACTCTCTTAAAGAGACAGTCACCCAAAGCTAAAATAAAGGTCAGACTGAGACCCAGAGAATCAAGCAAAAGTCAGCCTTCTTAGTGTGGCATCATACGCACGCCACCAAGAAAGGTATACACAGCACCATACTGGAGTCAAGGGGATTATTCACTGTTAGAGATGACAGACAAGCAGGGCCCAGAATACGGCTTTTAACATTACATTTAAATAAGAATGCTGATTTTCCCATCCTACTCATCAAAACCCCAATTTAGCATAGATCACTCTGCTAACACAGCAAATGCCCACACAACAAAAAAGATTGTCTAGGGAATTTGATATTGAAGAGGATTCCTCAACACCAATTGATCAGACTTGGAACGAAGAACAGCCTACGAAAAAAAACCTCTCAATTAAAACTCCCTAAAAAAAGAGACTTAAAAAATCTATGCACCCTTGGTACTACAGCTCCTCTGACGAATCGTATGCATCTCCACCAGTCAATCATACACAATCAGCGCCTGTAAAATAAGGGAGACTCCCTCTCTAAAGAAAATGCCATTAAAACCTGCAGGGCACCGAAAACTCCAAGCTTTCTGGCGTTGAATCCCACGAAACAAGGACCTGCAGGGGCACTAGCGCAAAGACATGAAAACGCTTTGCGCAAAGATCTTCACAAGTGCAGGAGAAGATTACCGTTCTTAGAAAAGAAAGCAGTCACATCAGACAGTAAGCAACAAAACAAGAACGCCAAATCAAGATCTCATGGTCACAACTCACAGGCTCTAAAGACCTCTCAGAAGATGCTGGTACTACGAATGGACGATATAGAGAACCGCAATAGGCGGAAAATAATATTAGGATAAGGGGCCTCTACAGAGGAGATACAATCTGTTGACTTGAATAGAGTCCGAATACTATCTTTAATAAAATCCTGAACAGGCCGAGGACTCCCACATTGAATTGGACAGGGCACACAGGGCCCTCAAGCCGAGAGGAAGCGACCCAAGGAAGCCACGCGATATTATTTGCAGGGTCCATTTCTATTCATTAAGGAAGAGATCATGAAGAAGGCAAAAACACTGAAGGACATAGCTTTTCAACGGTAACCAAACTCCAAATATTCTCAGATCTCTCCCTGCTGACATTGCGCCAGAGAATGACTCTGAAACCATTAACCAAGCTCTGCAGGAAAAAAATTGCAATACAAATGGGGCTTCCCATTTTCCCTGACAGTAAGAGCTGCAAACGGAGCAGTTACACTTAGAGAACCAAAAGGACATTCCAGGATTTTTGAGGGCCCTCAACTCTTCCTAGTCTTAAACCTACACGAATGGGTGGAGCTCCATCCATACCATGGTATTGCGCCTCCAACGTAAATCTCACAGAAGAGAGGTGAACACGGATCCCAGCGCGGCCAAACACTACACAAGATGAACGCCACTACCACAGAGGCAGAAGAAGGAAGTGATTAACGATTTGTTCATTCCTTGCTTCTTTTCTCTCCCAACTGATGTAGCTAATATCTCATAGCGTGTAGGGGCTTGTCCAGGGAGAGAATTGTTTTAAATCCCATTGAGTAATATTTAAAGGAGTCTTTAATTAGCCAACATTGTGTTTAGAATGCTAGCATTAAGTCTGTTAACACAGTGGAGGAAAATGTTAGATAAGTACTGTCGGCCTACCACATAGAAGTCTACCTCACAAAACCTCATACTGACACTCAATGTCCTCATACCATTTCAGTTTAACAACTTTAGCCATCACCAAACAAATAACATCTTAAATTACTGGCTATAGTCTCTCCCTCAGGAGTTTCTCACTAAGTAGAATTCTAGGAAGTTTACCCCTCACTACATACAACAAGGCCTCAAACATCCTAGATTAGTTATCCTTCTTGGAAAACTTTTCACCCTTCTGATTCATACCTGACACATAGTTCTCCATACCCTCTCCTGGTCTAGTAAGAATTAGATTACTAATATAGGTAGTCCCCCCCAAACATGATTAATTAGCAGAGATAATCATAGGCCTATCCCACTGAAATGCAAACAACCGTTGACACTTCCGCTCACAGAACCAACAGGAACCTTGTTAACAAGACTTAGTGACCCGTTCACACCTAGTTAAGTGCGTAGTTGTTACGCTATTTCTTTTCTTTTAGCTTGTTATTGAATTTACTTATTGTTATTGTTGTTCAATTAATTTAACCTCTTCCTCCTCCCCTTCTTTCCCTACATTTCTCTCTCCGGCTCATCCCCCATACCCGGGATACACCTGTCGCCTGAAGAGTATGACGTCACAGAGTCCTCGCTTCTGATAACTATCCTTACCTGAGTAAGTACCAATTACACCCACACACAATGAATGACTTAACTCTGCACGCTTTGAACGTTAACGGCTTCAATGTGCAGAGAAAAGGTCAAACATACTCTACACTTTGCACAAACAGAACGCAAAAATCCTATCCTACAAGAAAACCCACTTCAAGACTGACAAAACCCTGACCTCTCAAAAAAATAGGTATTACCCCACCTGGACTCATAGCACCTGCCATGACAAAAAATAAAAGGAGTCTCTATTTGCCATTCACAAACTCCTCCCCATTAAAATTATTGACAAAAAAAATTGACCTAGACAGCTGGTATATCTCCTAATGCATAATAGATGGGATCACCTTAACGCTAGCTAATATTTATGCCCCCAACACAGATCAAGTACAATATCTTGTGAAAACACTGAGAGAGCTCCACGATTTTGCAAAAGGCCACATCATTTTAGGCGGGGACTTAAATACCCTCTGAACCTCTAATCGATACATCGTCAGGGAAAACAAGCCTCCCGTTCAAAAAAATCAGAGCACTGCAGAGGACTCTGAGGGAGCTCAGGATCTATGGACACATGGAGGGTCTTCAACCCTGAAATGAAAAGATTTCACACACTACTCTGCAGCGACAAACAGCTATAGCAGAAGGAATGATTCTGATCCTCTCTTCGCATGGCATGCTGAGCTCCCTCAGACACTCCAGTATTGGTAACATTATTCAACTGATCATGCCCCTGTCTTTTCAAACATTCAGCCTCACACCAACTGCTCCCCGGTCATTCATTGGAAACTAAACGAATCACTATTAGATGATCCGATATGTGTCGCGCGCTATAAAAGAAACAGCAGACCTTTTCCTTGAAGTACATGAAAAAGATCCACCCGCTCCTACAATTATATGGGAAGCATTTAAAGCCACTTTGAGAGGGACCCTGATTTCCCAAGGAGCCAGAGTCAAAAGAGAGAGAAAACAAAACAAATAGACTTGCTCACTGAAAAAATACACACCCTAGAAACCTATATAAAGAACCTTATTGGACAGTACATTACTTGAGCTCTCTGCCACCAGAACCAAACTCAAAGATCTCCTCTTCAAACGTACCAGAGAACGGTACAAAAATATGTGGTAAAACCTTCTATACCTGGGGCAACAAGCCAAGTAAATTACTCGCCAATGCTTTGAAAACAAAAAAACCTCCCTTACAATCCCCTCCATCAGAACCACAAACGGATCGCTATCCTATAAATCAGAGATAATAGCAGACACCTTTAAAAGCTACTACACGGGCCTATATCAATTACCAGTCCCTAAAATCCTGACTCATCCCTACATGCCCCACTTAACCTAAAACAATATATAGAAAAAACCAAACTACCCATGATAAATGAAGATATTAAAAAGAATTTAGAAGAAAACTTCACCATTGATGAACTTAAAAACACCATTAAGGACTTACCAAATGGAAAAAGCCCAGGCCCAGACTGGTACACCACTAAATTCTATAAACTCTACTCAGACATCATCACCCCCCTATTATTGAAGTCCTTTAACTTATATCAGAACAAAATCACCCCCCCCCGCCGCTTTTTTTGGAGGCCTTTATATCAGTAATACCGAAAGAAGGTAAAGATCACAACATTTGTTCTAACTACAGGCCGATCTCATTACTCAACATTGATACTAAAATATTGCCAAAACCATAGCTAAAAGGACTGGCGCCTCTCCTCGAATCTCTGGTCCACTAGATCAAGTAGGCTTCGTCCCATCCAGGGAAGCGAAAGATAATACACTTCGAGCCTTCACCATCGCGAGCTATATACATAACTCCAAAAAGAAATCTCTTCTCCTTTCTCTCGATGCCGAGAAGGCTTTTGATCGGGTGTGGACTGGAGATTTATTCTAGAAGCGACGCTATCTCAGATCGGCCTAGGACCAAATATTCTCTCCAAAATTATGTCCCTTATTACACTCCCCAGTGCAGGATCAAAATTAATGGCATTACTTCTAGCAAACTGGACATTAGGAAGGAACCAGACAGGGATGCCCATATCCCCGCTGATATATGTACTTTGTATGAGCACCTTCTGACGGATATCAGAAAAACCCCGACATAACCGGTGTTACAGTAGGGACAAAGAGCACTTATGTTCTGCTTATGCAGACGACCTTACTGCTCTTCTTAACAAAGCCACATATATCACTCCATCACTAATGGCCACAATAAAAGAAATTTGCTTTACTTCAGTAATTATAAATAAACATAACAAAATTGTGAGGCTTGGGGGACTAATTTCTCTGGAAAGAAATGACAGATCTTAAAAACAACTTCCAGTTTAATTGAGTAACATGCCCTAAACTATCTAGGCACACTCATAACTATCTCTAATAAAGATATTATAGAAAAAAAATTTCAGCCCCCTTATAAAATCTATTAAAGAAGACGTTACATATTGGGATCAGAAGAGTTTCTCATGGTCAGGCAGAATCAATATAATAAAAATGAATATCCTACGAGGATTTATATCTCTTCCAAAACTGTCCCGGCAACATTACAACAAAACTACCTGACCAGGATAAACTCACTCATAGGCAAATCCTCTGGTCCAAAAACCGGCCGCCCTAAAAAACAGTATTCTCACTAAATCTAAAACAGATGGGGATAGCATACCAAACAAATATACTACTACTACCAAGCCTCCATCTTAGGGAGGGAGTAGTAAGCCTTCCACTTAAGACACAAGAAAGTGTTGGATTAACTGGACCAGCCGCAGCCACAAACTTTGACCCGACAGCCATTCTGTGGACCCCAAAGGAAATCCTAACAGATGTTACTTCATCCATACATTCCCCGGTTAGCTCTT